>NW_024582641.1:793507-802276 GCF_018398535.1 Haplochromis burtoni | reverse complement strand
TGTACTGAGGTCTGCTTATTGTAAATATCTTGTACTTGTTTGAACACCTTTTAATGTTAAAGTTTTCCTTTGTTCTTTTCAGTGTTGGAAAGACACTTTCTTGCACTGAGGTCTGCTTATTGTAAATATCTTGTACTTGTTTGAACACCTTTTAATGTTAAAGTTTTCCTTTGTTCTTTTCAGTGTTGGAAAGACTCTTTCTTGCACTGAGGTCTGCTTATTGTAAATATCTTGTACTTGTTTGAACACCTTTTAATGTTAAAGTTTTCCTTTGTTCTTTTCAGTGTTGGAAAGACACTTTCTTGCACTGAGGTCTGCTTATTGTAAATATCTTGTACTTGTTTAAACACTTTTTAATGTTAAAGTCGGCCTCTGTGTTTTCAGTGTTTCATAGACTCTTTCTTGCACTGAGGTCTGCTTATTGTAAATATCTTGTACTTGTTTGAACACCTTTTAATGTTAAAGTTTTCCTTTGTTCTTTTCAGTGTTGGAAAGACTCTTTCTTGCACTGAGGTCTGTGTCATGGTCCTGGGCCGTGTTGGCCCAGTATTCTTAGTTCTCTTGTATTTTTGTATTCAGTTCCCTGTTTAGGTTCTGTTTCCTGAGTTGCCCTGTTATGTTGTTCCCTGTGTGCTTTCCCTTTGTGACTCTCACCCCCTGTGTGCCCCTCTATGTATTCATGAGCCCTTGTCCCCTTTCGTGTTTTATTCCATGTTTTCCCCAGCCTGTTATGTCTCTCGTGCTCTCTACTCTTGACTATTGTCTCTCGTCAGTATGCGTCATGTTGTGTTCACTCCTGCCCTGTCTCGTTATGATTATCTGTGTCAGCTGTGTTCCCCGTGTGCTCCCACTTCCCTCGTTAACCCTCTGTGTATTTATGTCTGCGTCTCCCTCAGTTCTGTGTCGTAGTCTCCCTCATAGCTGCGTGGATTTCCCTGTGTCTCTCTGCAAGTGTTAGTTATTGTTCCCGGTTTAAGTTTTGTATTTCTTGTGATCTGCCTTCCAGCATTAAAGCTGTGATTTTGAGTTTATCCCCTGAGTCCGTGAGTTTGCATTTTGGGTCCTCATCCTGCCTGCCACACAGCTATCATGACAGTCTGCTTATTGTAAATATCTTGTACTTGTTTTTACACCTTTTAATGTTAAAGTCGGCCTCTGTGTTGGAAAGACTCTTTCTTAGCTCAAACAGCTGCAAAACCTGTTTGCTCAACACGGGGATATTGAATTCTATAAGATAAATCCATAAATATGTGCGTGTGTGTGATGATATTTTATTGTAATGTGTGGAGATTAAATTATTCAGGAGAAGTCTCCCCTTAACTGCTCTGTTACTGTACCACCTTAATAAACGTAAAAGCAAAATGTCTTGTGCTTAAGACTCTACATGAAAGTTAAAATATATATGTTCAGTGCACATAGATATAGAGTGTATATAGTTACATAGTTAAACATATCACACAAAAAACCACCACATTCCCCCCAGTGGTACCTGGAGGTACCACCGAAAAAGACCTCATAACTAAAGAAGAACAAAAATCGTGAAAACTAATGCGTGCGCTGTTTTTTGCTAACATACTTTAAAGCAAGCTCTAAATAGAACATAAGAATTTGTATAAAGATCCCACGCAGTTGTAGGTCAAATGAATCAGCCTTTCCTTCTACCAAAAATCTCATAGTTATCAACATAACATTTTCCAAGACTCCACTTGTCTTGGTTAACCAATTTAAGACATTTGATTCCTCTTCATTTGCGCCCGGTGGCGCCAGTGTCCGGCAGCCTTGCCTCTGTCAGTGCGCCCCAGGGCAGCTGTGGCTACAATGTAGCTTGCTATCGCCAGTGTGTGAATGACTGAATATAGTGTAAAGCGCTTTGGGGTCCTTAAGGACTAGAAAAGCGCTATACAAATGCAGGCCATTTACTGTTCTTCATGTTGGCAGTATGTCTGTGAAGGTTCTCAGTCATCCAGGTCATCGTAGTCAAATGAGCTTGCAAAGAAAAGCGTCTGGACTTCTTTAAGTTACTTGAAGACGTTTCACCTCTCATCCAAGAAGCTTCTTCAGTTCTACGGTCAAATGGTGGAGAGTCCCAGATATAAACCTAGTGGGAGTATCCCCCCACAGAGGGACAAAAGGACCTCCTGATGATCCTCTAATTGCCTGAGCCAAGGTGTGAACATGGGTGTGGGTCACAATCAGCCAGAGTTTCAGGTTAGCTCATTGTGAAACCCGGTCCCACCTTATCATTTAACAGAGGCGGTGGTTTACGACACCAACTGCCATCTATAATCCAGTTTTGAGTTCCGTCCCCAGACGCCTTAACGCCCACTCAAATCCTGGGCCATCTGACCTCAGAAATTTGCATAATAAGGTGGGGCCAGGTTTCACAATGAGCTCACCTGAAACCCTGGCTGATTGGGATAGAACTGAAGAAGCTTCTCGGATGAGAGGTGAAACGTCTTCAAGCAACTTAAAGAAGTCCAAACGCTTTTCTTTGCAAGCTCATTTGACCATGTTGGCAGTAGTTAAACCATCACTCAAAAACCATCACTTGACCCAGCTGTCCTAGCCAATTATAGGCCAATCTCCAACTTTCCTTTCATCTCTAAAATCCCCACTAGAGCAGCTGTAAAATAGCCACAAAGGAATGCCTTATTTAAAGAGTTTCAGTCAAGTTTCAGAGCACATTTCAGAGCACATTACTGTATAGAGATAGCTTCGATGAAAGTTGAAAATGATCTTCTTCACACCAGGATTTGTTTCTGTTTGCATAACACATGCCTCCTTTAGGTGCCGTGCTGATGACACCCTCTCTCTCATCCATCCATGAAGCCAGGCAACACACCTGTCAGTCAACCTAAAGGAATGCTCTGAATGGCATTACCTTAGTCTTCCATTTTTTTTTAATCCCAATATGCGATAATATGCAAATATTAAGGACTGCTTTCTTCGATTTCTGCAATATCTCTAAAGTCGTGTCCCAGAGTGATGCTGGAAGACAAGTTCATACATTTATCACTTCTAGGCTGGCCCGCTGTAATTTGTTATTATCAGGATGTTGTAAAGACTCCATAAAACGCATTCAACTACATCGAAATGTTGCAACACGACTACTGAAAGGGACTAGAATGACAATATATTTCTCCTATTGACTTCTCTTCATAGGCTCCTTGTTAAATCTGTTTTTTAATTACCATCCTATAGTACTATATCTCCCCACTTCACTCTCAAACTTTAAGCTTACTAGAATATTTAAAAGTAGAATGGGAAGCTGGGCCTCCAGTTTTTAGGTCTCTCTTTGGGGTTATTATTAGTTATTAGTTATTATCAATCTCTGCCTCTCCTCCACAGCATGTTTTAGTCCTGTCTCCTTCTCCTTACTCAGCTGGTTGCAGCAGATGACCACTCCCCCCTGTGCCCAGTTCGGGCATTTATTCCTGTTAAAAAGGGAGTTCCTCTTCTCCAAATTTCTTGCTAAAAGTGGGTCAGATAAATAATTGTTTTGTAATGTTTTATTTTTGCAGTTTATCCTTAGATAATAAAGTGCCTTTAGATGACTGGCATTGTAATTTCATGCCTGTTCAACCTTGAGTTGAATACTGTACAGCTTGACAGCCTTTGTTCTTATAGAAAAATAGCCACTGAAAAGCTAAAACAGCTTTAGCTTTTTAACAGACTAATAAAAAACTTTTCTCAGCCGTGCATGGATTGTTTATAGACAGTACTCATAACAAATTCCCTAATTGTACCTTGTTACACATTTTGGTGGTGGACTCTGAGGCAGACAATTACTTCACACCCAATTTTCCTTAAGGTCTACTTCAACAGCTTGTATTGACTGTTGAAGTAGTCAACAGTCAATACAAGCTGTTGTTTGACTGTACAAACCCAGTACAAATTTGTATTGTACTAGGTCAATAGTTGCTCACCTATAGAGGTTTAATCATGCTGACTCAACTCTGCCTTACTTTAATCGGGGATCAGGCTTTAGCCTCTTTCCCTCTAAAATATCTGATAATTTAGATTTTCTCCTAAATGTATTTATTTTTTTACTTGGTTCATTCTTGGGGAGAGTTAACCATTTACCTCTGCTAAGCTATATGTTCCCCCCTTTTCCCAATGCAGTTAAGATTATGACAGAATCCTTCGCTGCTTTCTCCTTCATTCTTCTTTTTCCTTCCTTTTGAAAGGAACTACAAATTGCTCACACACTGAATTATAGCACTGTGGATATTTTAGTGCTGCACATTTAGAGCTAGCATCTTACTATTAGCTTCAATACAGGAACAGAGGTAGCTGCCACTGGTCTATATGTAGCCGCACTGAAAAAGATAAAAGACAGATTATTTATCATATCTGCATTCAGAGTCACACATATGTACACATTTGCACCCACACAGTTACATACATGTCAGGAGGATACCCAAGAGCAGTGTACCAGGGTCAGAAACAGCAGATGTTTAAATTTCTCATTTTGTGTTACCAGGGATCCCAACTTTTAGTAAATCCCCATGTGTAAGTTTCATCCCTTCAATAATGCAATGCTCATAAGGTGTCATTCCTGGATTAATAACTTCTCTAAGTTTACTTATCTGTCCCATGCCCTACTGGGGTTCTAATGCTCTGTGTGTATCTGTTCTAGTGTCAATGAGGGTCATTTCTGCACCCTTTATGTATTAAACTTTTCTAACCTTCATTAATATTCTAATGTAAGAGTGTTAGTAATGAATATATTTTAATAATCTCCTATCTAATGCTTTCATGTGGCCTAGTTCTTATTATGTGTGTTCTTTTCCTACTGGGAGAGTAACACAAGGAGTGGAGCCCAGGGCTTTAAACTTATTAGTTTGCTGGGAGCATTACTGGTGCAGCTGCTTCATGTTGTTCACTGCAGATATCATGGACAGTTAGGTACTCTGGTATCAGTCACTGTCCATGTACTGAAGATTTCTCTTGGCAGTAAATTTCTTGTTGTTACGGTGCTGCCTACATTTCTCTTGGAGTTCTCCAGGAACATCCACACCGAGAACATCCCAGATGCAGACGATGTTGGTTCTTAGAGGCCACCCAGCAGATTGATGAATATATCAGCTGACTAAAAGTGTGTTTTAATACACTTTTCCAGCCCTCTGCAGATACAGTCTTTCATTGGACTCGAGGAGACTTTCATGAATTGTGGATCTTCACTTGGAAGATCCTCTCTGATGTTCATGGGTTTTCACACGTGCCATCCATTGGATGTCGTCATCCAGCTGACTCCTCCTCTCCACCTTTGTGCAGGCCTCATCAGTGACGTAGGCCTTCGCAGTGCCAGTGTTGCTCTTCTCCACAGGCTCTTGGCCTGGTGTCTTCCACTGGTGATCTGTGTTTCTCCCCTTCAGTTGGTGAGCTCCTTCATCTGTAAGGAGTTCTTTTTTTTTCTCTCATAGCAGGAGAGTCGTTGTTTCAAGTATGTGCATACATCAGTTAGTTAGTAACTGTTTTCATTTGCTCCACTATTTTCTTTCGCCTGTGAGCTCAACCTCATGTTAGTCTTCGTTATCTTACTCCTGTTCTTTGAATTCTTCTATTTACCTTCTTTTCCTCTGACTCACAGCTTTCTTTGTCCCACCCATCTAATCACCCACACGCTGTTCAGCTCCTTTATCTGACTTCCTATATCTCAGACTTTCTCATGTTTACTTCCCCTCTTCTAAGCCATAATCACTTTCCTAACATTTTCTAAATACAAAGGCTCAACTTTTGATTTTTCCTTATTGCATTTTAGGTCAATGTGTTTTCTTTCTAATTACCAGCTTTTGCTTGAACACAGCCTCTGTCATCCCCTCCAAACCCTGCTCCTGTGTATTTCCACCTGCATGATGCACACTGCTTATTCAGGGAGCTTTCTGTTTCCTACTGGTAGCACAGATTTATCTATATTTGCTTTTATTTTCCTTGTAAAACTAAAACAAGATCAGAGGGGCTTTATTATCATATACTACAGTTTTATGTTTTTCTGCTCAACTTTCCTGTAAGTGACAAGATGCAGCTGTGTAAGAGTTACCATATTGCATTTGCTAAGGACAGCATTTTGCAAGTTATTCCTTAAACTCATAAAGTGCAATTTATTTATTTATTTACTTTCTTGGATGGTAAAAATCACTCTGATGTTCTGGGACTCTTAAAACTTAAATACTTCTTGATTCAAGCCTGACACTCGAGGCATTAAAGGGTTAAGGCCCTCTAATGTCACGCACCTCTGACACTCTTCTAAATGTTATTTCTCTTATAGCTATAGAAGAAGGATTACACAGTCTGACCAGCATCAAGGCAAGTGTTTTAGATACCAAAGATCCCTTTAATAATCCCTTCCTCCATACAATATCTAAACATGCTTCTTTTTTTTTGATCAGCAGTTCTAATGATCCACAGCTGCAGGTTAACCAGCCATGCATCCCACATTTTTATTTCTATTGTTTCTTTTCCCAGCCAAATATTATTTTTCTTTAGATTTAAACTTCTTTGTTTTTTTCTAAAGTGCTCAGGTGTAGTCACTTTGCATTCATACCTACTCTTCCTCTTACTTTACTACTTAATGGCATTATTTATTACATCTTTCTAATTACTGTTTTGTTATTGTTACCATTACACTTTAATCAGTTGTCGTTGTATTTAGGCTTTTTGTTTACTCACTGACAGGGGATTTCTTAAAATCACCCCGCAGCTCTTCAGCTGAGACACTTGAGTTAGAAAACACAAACACTGCAGTTGTCTTTACTCGCGAGGACAAGTGACAGAGCGCTCCTACACGTAAGAGACACTCATGGACTTGCGCTCTGTCCCCGTCTGCTTTCTTTATTTATACAACAGGAATTAATACGTTCGTTCAGTGACATGAGCATGTGCGTATGTGATTGTGTGTGTATGTATGTGTGTGTGTGTGTGTGCAAGGTCAGAACTGCTTGTTCAACTTCTTACTATCGCTGTGGAAAGATTCAGATACAAATATCAGAACACGTTTCATAAAGAACAATCAGTTTAAGGCAGGGAAAAGATCATCATGCAGCATTCTATCACAAATAAACTTATATCATTAAAAGCTTATACTGACTAAACTAATACAATTTTCTATTGACACTCACTGAATTATATTATTCTCAGTTCTTTCCACTGCTTCTCTACTGTTATGTCTTATGGCCCTCTCTCATTCAGTTCTGTCTTACTTCCCTGTTCTTATTTTAATAGTTTGTTATATTTATTTTAATTTACCTGAGAACCAGTTTACTGGCCTTATCATTTTCTTCCCAGGTGTTTCTTCTAATATTTTATTCTCAAATTTAGAGCTTCTTTCTTCCCATTCCTGACTCTAATGGGCACTATTCTTTTTTTATATTTTTTTTGTTGTTTTTCGTTCATAGTACTCAGCATTTGATCACTTGTTTAAGCATCTTCACTGACGTGGGCCCTAAACTTTACAAACAAGTTACATCTTTTTTCTTTTTTTTCTTTTTTTTAAGCAAACAATTTTGCTTCCTGTCACTCTTCTGAGCCTCGCACAAGCTCACCATAACAATAACGTCTTTGAGACATTGAGACATTCAGGTCAGTCTTTTACTCTTCTTCTCACACACTTGCATTTGGCTTAGATCATTTGAAAGCCTGTGCACTGGTCAGGGACACTCTTGGCAGGATGTCGGGGCCCACCCCACACACTCCACAGTCAGAGCAACTTGAGCCAGCTACACCCTGTGACGCTGTTTACAGGCCGCCTCCGGCAGCAGCAGCTCAGCTGATGTAAGCTCTCTCAGTACAACACTTTTCCTTTTTTTTTCTGCTACTGTCTCCCTCTGCCACACTCAACAGGCACTAAACTCTCTCTCTGACTTATTAAACCACCATTTCCAACAAAACTCTTCTATTTCACTTCACTATCATCCATCCAGTGATTTTAGCTATTATGCTCTGGGTTTAATACATCAGTTAGTTGCATTTAAACCCTGTCTACCTTCTTTTCTCTTCCCAACTACTTATTTGTGACGGCAGCATTTTAAACAGATCTCTAGCAGGTGTCTCTTATTGTTAATTTTGTTCATATTTGTCCTCATTACCACTTCACCCCACATGTCGGCCTAATTATTCTGAACTCCTCTAAGCTTCACACACTTTATTTCCAACAATCATTTATTTCACATCATATTATGCAGGTGCCTCTTGCACTCTCTGTATGCTTTTGGGTGAGTTCATGAGCCCTCTGCAGAACTTTCTATCATTATTATCATTATTTACTACTCTCGCACTCCTCTTTGGTGAGTGATAACAAACACTCAATATACATTTCACATGCAAACTCTGAAACATTTATTAGATTCTTCTACAACTCCTGCATTTTACTGAGATCGGTTTATGGATGCTGTTTAGACTCTCTTTACTTCATTGTAGCCCAAACATGTTCTTATTTATTTGGTCTCTATCTCTTGTTCCGTACTAAGATGTTCAGATGTTCTTAGATCATCACCACTGTCTTCTATATTTCACCAAACACAACACAAACATTTATTATTTGTTTGTGTGATTTATTTACTTTCCCTATAATTATTTTAGGCCTGGGTTTTATCCCAGCTATGTTTTATTATTAAAATTCTTTTCATTTTTCTCATTCTTATCAGTTTGGATATGTTACAATCTAGCCCTAGGTTTGTCATGGTCCCCGTGCCTGCTCGGCTGGCCCTGTGTGGCTACATGTTATGTTTTGTCTTTTCTCTCTCCTCTCTCTCTGCTCGCTGCCTGGGC
>NW_024582641.1:789041-792252 GCF_018398535.1 Haplochromis burtoni | reverse complement strand
GCCCCCCGCGACCCTGAAAAGGATAAGCGGAAGTGAATGGATGGATGGTTAGTAACAGCTATTTACATATTTACACTTTGGCCGAAGGTGTCGCCTTTCACACAGCAAAGCGCGCAATTTACCAGTGCTCGAAGGTCCTCAGAATCCCACTGCCAGCCCCAAGCCCCCGCGTTACGTGCTGAGTTCTTATCTCCAAGAATCCCCCAAAGCCCGAGCAGACTTGACTACATAGCAATTCACTTGGGTTAACTAGGTTAACCAATTAAATGGTTAACCTATGATAGGTTTGTAGCTTAAACCTATTCGCTGGAACGTTCAAGATAATTTAATTACACAGCAAAGCAAGAAACGAGTAGGCAAAGTTCTTCATGTTACTCATGCATGAGGGAGAGAACCACGACAAACGCCGTTCCTTCGCTTGACCCCAGTCACTCTCGTCCACTCCCCCGTAACACTGCTCTTTTATTGAGGTTACATGAATATGCATAGGTTCATATGACGCCTACATACAAACAGAGTACCAAAAGAGTACCTTGCCTGTGCGTTGTGTAAGTATGTGTGTGTGCGTGTGCGAGTGTGTGTGTGGGATCAAGATGTGACCCTGTGAAGACTCCCCAAAGCTGGTGCCAGGAGTCTAGCGGTCCATCTAAACAAAAGGCTCTTAGCCTAAAACTGACATAGCTACGTTTATCCTACCATAAAACAATAAGACAAGGTACAACATCTCCCATGCTCCCAGGATGTAGGTGTGAATGCCAGAACACTCTGGAATGCACACAAAGCCTTTGCAGACTATTAAGGATCACACATCC
Organism: Haplochromis burtoni; assembly: GCF_018398535.1. NCBI lineage: Eukaryota > Metazoa > Chordata > Actinopteri > Cichliformes > Cichlidae > Haplochromis > Haplochromis burtoni. The sequence continues at coordinate 791,440 of NW_024582641.1, read as the reverse complement.
TATCACTACACAATCGATTATACACCTCTAAGCATATATGGTTAAATATTTCTAAGCATAAATGACAATAAACAATACAAATCTAACAACCTAGTTAGCCTGTGTCAACTTATCAACCTAAATGGATAACTAGGTTTCCAGCGGTAACCACCTTGAGGGTGCCGACATATATTTCACTTTTCATCACTTCATCATCACTTTTCATCACTTCAACTTTTTTACTTCTGCGCAACTTACTCCTATTCTTCAGATACACTTCCTTAACACTAAAGAATAGCGGAAAAATAAACACAAACTCCCCCAACACAGCCCTGGAGTCATACTCCAGCACAGGGCAGAGCAGCCTTTCACTCACACAAACCCCAAATACACACACACACACACACCGATCACTCACACTCCCCCCGCGGGTCACACAAGTTACAGGAATAACACACACACATATGATGCAGCATTAAACTCCACTCCTTCAGCATCTGCAACTAACATTATTTCTTACAGTGTAACACTTTATCACTTAGAATAACAGCGACCATTTGATTAAAGTCCTTTTCAAGGTTAGGTGAAATCTACTTGGAGCCAAGGTGGGAACCCCCCTTCTGCACTCAGACAACACCAACATTGAGCAGGAAAAAAACTCTGCTTAGCTTATTATAGCGGCCGCTTGGTGTTCTCTGATGTGCAAGGCTTTGGCATTCCCCAAGGTTCCCAGCAATCACCTTAATTCCTTGTCCCTTCGTACGTCGCCAATTGTGGTCGCAAATTTCGAAACCATCCTGATAACCTTCTCCCACCAACGATGTGGAGATCCAACCTCTTTAGATCCAATTAAAGTCAAGACACTCAAAAAGATGCTCTGGAAAAGAATAGAATTCTTGGAACAGAGTTTAATACACTGAATCATATGAACAGCAGGAAAAATAAGTACAGACATTTAGCAAGAGAATTACATAGCAGAAAGCAAGCAAAGCAAAACCCCGGGGTGTACAGCCTTAAGCACAGACAGCAGAGCAACACAGAGACGGACAGAGTGAAACAGCAGAGGGGAAAAAGAGCCGGGGGTGTCCTCTGGTCCCCTAATATATAGGGACCAGTATTCCCGCCCCCTGCTGCTGGGTAACTTTCCCACGCGCCCAAACACAGCTGAAGGGGTCAGGTACAGGCCAGGGTACGGGCAGGGCTCTGGCTGGGGGCCCAGCCCAAAGGGACACCCTTAGGTTAACCCTTTGCTTTGCCTTCTGACAATAGGTCACAGCATGGTCAAAGGTCACACATTAATCCTAATTATCAATATATAATCTTATAACTACATATGTTGTGGCCATTTTTGTTGAATGTTTTTAGAATGCAATTTGTATTCATTTTTTGTTTTTTCCTTGAAGGTGTAAGAATATACTGACCTTAATTTGTAATTAATTTTATTGGATAAGCATTCGATAAGTGATTGGTTTATTAGTTTATGGACCCTCCCATTAATTAAGAGATGAAGAGCACCCGGGATGGGTGTGGTAAAGAGCTTTTGTTTTTTGTTTGCCAAATGTCAGATGGGAAGACGGGAGGGTTAGAAAATGATTTTTTGACCACTTTTGAAATTGTTAAAACAAATTAAGTTAACTTTCGTTTAAGTTTAAGTTTTAAGAAGTTATTTGGCTGATTTCTGTTTGTATTTTTTTTCCCGAAATAAACGGCATATGATTTTAAACAATGGAGTCAGAAGTGCGTAGCAAAACAAACCTCCCGTTGCCACCCACGGCCTTTCCTCGGATTTTTTGTTTGGAAAGTAAAAGGCCGCGACACTGTGAAAACTCAGATTAGTTCAAATGTGTGTGTGTGTGTGTGTGGATATTTTATGTATGTGTTCAGAATGTTACTGTTTTGGTTGTGCTGCATGAAAGACGTTGAGTGTGTATTAGGGAAGGTTAGTTACCGGAGAGTAAATTATTCAGGAGAACTCTCCCCTTACATTAACTGCCCTGTTACTGTACCACCTTAATAAACCTCGGTGAAGCAAAATGTCTTGTGCTTAAGACTCTACATGAAAGTTAAAATATATATGTTCAGTGCACATAGATATATAGTGTATATAGTTACATAGTTATACATATCACAAAAATCCACCACAAAACCTATACTTTGTTTCGGTGCGAGTTCCCCATTCAAATGCATGTAGACAGTGAGAAACCACTGTCTTGGCGAAAGAAAGCGTTTTTGTACAACTTCATAAAGATAGCTATAAACTATAGAAGACTCAGAACACACATAGTTTATGGCTTTATCTTATAGTTCAATATCCCCGTGTGGGCAAACAGGTTTTAGAGCTGTGTGAGCTAAGATTTTCAAGTATACTCACATAATGAAAACCTATACTTTGTTTCGGCGATCCATTCAAATCATCTAAG
>NW_024582641.1:785762-789016 GCF_018398535.1 Haplochromis burtoni | reverse complement strand
CCCGAAATAAACGGCATATGATTTTAAACAATGGAGTCAGAAGTGCGTAGCAAAACAAACCTCCCGTTGCCACCCACGGCCTTTCCTCGGATTTTTTTTGTTTGGAAAGTAAAAGGCCGCGACAACATAGGTTCTTAAAACACTTCAGTGTAGTTCAAATTACGTGTGTGTGTGTGTGTGATGATATTTTATTGTGATGTGTTCAGGAAATGTTACTGTTTTGGTTGTGCTGCATGAAAGACGTTGAGTGTGTATTCGGGAAGGTTAGTTACTGGGGAGTAAATTATTCAGGAGAACTCTCCCCTTACATTAACTGCCCTGTTACTGTACCACCTTAATAAACCACGGTGAAGCAAAATGTCTTGTGCTTAAGACTCTACATGAAAGTTAAAATATATATGTTCAGTGCACATAGATATAGAGTGTATATAGTTACACATATATAGTTATATAGTTATACATATCACACAAAAATCCACCACAAAACCTATACTTTGTTTCGTGCGAGAACTCCATTCAAATGCATATAGCAGTGAGAAACACACTGTCTTGGCAAAAGAAAGCGTTTTTGTACAACTTCATAAAGATAGCTATAACTTTTGATAGAAGACTCAGACACACATATTTATGGCTTTATCCTATAGAATTCAATATCCCCGTGTTGGGCAAACAGGTTTTAAAGCTGTGTGAGCTAAGATTTTCAAGTATTCACAAAAATGAAAAACTATACTCTGTTCTGGGCTAGAACGCCATTCAAATACATCTAACAGTAAGAATTGCCTTGTCTGGGCAACAAAAGGTGTTTTTGTACAACTTCATAAAGATAGCTATAACTTTTGAAAGAAGACTTTGTAGTGGCGATTCCTTTTGTTTGGCCAACCAAACATCCTTTAATCCACAAGCCACTGCTGCACTGACATAAGATCTTGTATGCAGGCAAAAGAGCCGACTGTCCAAACTTGAAAGTTGCATTCCATGGTTTATTTATCCAGTTTGGAAAGCAATAACAAGACCATTTTTGTTGCTTCCTGTTGCTTCTCCTGCTCTGGTCAAAGAAAACCATAGTCCCACCCCAGTGCATGCTGGTCCTATACCAGTCGCTTTATTTATAGAAAAAATTGCACTACAGTTCTTCCTGGCTGACTTAACGAGATAAACAACAAAACAAACCCAAACAATGAAGCAAGTATTAACCTACAAATAAAACTTGTGAATAACCCAAAAATATAAGTAAACCAACAACAAATTTTAACAAATTTCAAAATATTAACAATAAAGAACACATAGCTCCAACAGACTCAGACAATATTATTTATGGCTTAATCTTATAGGTGTTTTTGTACAACTTCATAAAGATAGCTGTAATTATTGAAAGAAGACACAGGCAAACATATTTATCCATGAATACTATAGAATTCAGTACCGTTGTCGGCAACCAGGATTTGCAGCTGTTTGACCTAAGATTTTCAAGTTATTCAAGAAATGAAGAAACCTTTCTCTTTTGGCGAGAAAGATAACTTATAACCTACTGCGAGTGCATGTAATCCTACATAGCAAGCAGGTCTGGACCGGATCTGGCATCAAGCCGGCACTGCTGGTTGACTTCTAGCATGGTAAGCCATATGTCATCCAGATATGAGCCAGGTCTGGCAATGATGCCACTGTTTTTGCGCTGGCATGCTACATCTGGCCCGATTGTGGTTTGGTGCATGCCCATAGAAAACAGGTCTTCCCTGGATCCGGCATCATGCTGGCACTTCTGACTGACTGGTGTCATGGCAGGGTGTATGTCAACACTGGTTCTCTATACAGAGAATTAGCCTGTTCTGGGCAGGAAAATCAGAATCAAAATCCTTAATTGGTTAGCTAACGCTACTGTCAAGAAGTTTCAGTTTTCCAAAGAAAATGTGTATAATTGTTATTGTTTATGAAAGAAAACTATCCTGATATGCAGCATTAATTATGATGATTTGGGAGCAACACCAACACAAAGATTGTGCAATAAGCACAAACTAGAGGAATATATATAAAACAACAGAAAGGCACACGTTGGAGAACAAAGTACTTGAAAGTTGTTCAAAAGACTTGGTCTGAGTCTGTAATTTGTCGTTTATAACAAAATTATTATTCTGTATGCTGTTTTAAAAAGTGGTTAATAATAATAATGACACATATGATAATATGTGTTTTACCATTAGCGTTTAGCTTTAGTTTCCTACTTTCTTGGAAATTGTATATGGGCTCTGGTGTAATCTAGACTCATTTATGATCAGTTTCTCTTTTTAAAATTAAAATAATAGAATTGTGATCTAGCCAATCAAAATATTGAATCTGTAGTTTGTCAGTTTTACTAATATCCTTTCAGATGGACCATTATAACTGGTGGTGCCGCCTTTTGCCACCAAACTGTCAAATAGCACCCATTGTGCAACAGTCCACGCATAGAACAAGCGTATCGGTGGGCGTGGAAACCCTCATCAGATGGACAATCACCGCTTTCAGACCTACCCTTCTGCGGTGTGGATTTATCTGATTGGCGTTAAATGTTTTCCGCTCTTCTCTGATTGGCCAAGACTCTTGCCAATGAGCTCGCGGACTAGAAACTGGCACCTAGCAGCTAGATACGCCGTCTTCTCCGGCAGGTCATCGTTCGGCTTCCTCATCTCTGGTTGTGTCGTGGATCTTAAACTCAATACGGTAGGCGTTTGTAGCACTGAATTAAACAGCGCTTACTGCAGAACACAATGATGGCGTCGTTCAGGAAAGAAAGAAATACTCGGCGGCTCCTTCTTTTTTTGTTTTTGTTGTGTTGCTGCTGCTGGCATTAGCCGTCATCTGTCCAAAGAAAAATAAAAGGGGGGTGGTGACAAAGTTGAAGTAACGCGTTTTTCTGTTTGCTTTGCTATGAAATACACTTTTGTGTCGGCTGTTCATTCAAATTAAATTGCGGGTAGCTTAAGCAAACCGACATAGTGGCCATTCAGGCCTGATATCCTCAGCCAACACCTCCTTCCTGGTTTCAGGTTTCAGATTGTTATTTATCAGATTTTTTACCTTGTCCTGTTAGTGCTCTGCATTCCTTCTTTGCTTAACTCAAGTCGCTCTTCTTTAAGTGAACTTTAGGCGAGATTATAAAATGAAATCTTTGAAAGTTGTGAAATCATCTGTTGTGAAACACCACCAATAAGGTCTTTTCAACCGAGATTATTAAAATAACAATGGTAATAACAAAAATAATAACCAAGGAGGTAATC
>NW_024582641.1:781845-785742 GCF_018398535.1 Haplochromis burtoni | reverse complement strand
CCCCCCCGAAGAGGGTTATTATGGATCTATGCCGAGTCACAGCTCTGGATACTTTAAGCATCTTGTGAATGAATTCATTCATAGTCTACAGACCTTTTCCCATTTGGGTATCAGCATCATCATTTGACAAATTGTTGTGTAATAATAATCTCTCTCCAGTCACTTCAGTAATCAGAATAAGTGCCAGAGTAACTTATTTGTTTTTGTCTTCTTCATGGTCATTCTATTGTGACAGATGTCTCCCAAGATCAAGGCTGGCTCTGTGGTGGAGATGCAGGGAGATGAAATGACTCGGGTCATCTGGGAGCTCATTAAGGAGAAACTCATCTTTCCGTACCTGGAGCTTCAAGTGCACAGGTGAATACACCTGTACTCCTACACTGTGTAAAGATCCCATTGTTCTAGCAGCTCAGTGCACTCAGATCGCTTACATTTAATGGTTTCTTTTTAAATATACTTTTGTTTACATGACAGTGGTGCAGTGGTAAGTACTCCCAGCAGGGATAGTCTTAGTAAAACAGAATCAAAAACGGAATTCAAGCAACACTTTCTGCATGCCTGGTATTTCTTGTTTGGCTTGAATTCTTGCTTTAATGCATCCCCCATCATTGACCTTTGCCCTGAAAATACATTCCCCCCCACCCGAAAGGTGTCTAATGGTTCAGCTGCAAAGCAGAATATACTAACTGCAGCTGCCACCTCAGAAAAAAAATCACCATTGCATTAAAAGCTATTTACAAAAGTCTTGTAATCAAGAAGACAATGAAAAGTTTCAACAAGTATTATTAAATCAAATGCAATGATGGGTGATATTGTAGATCAGAAATGTCCAAACAAAGTAATAACGATAATTGGTAGTATAACATCCATTTGCGTCATCGGTTTCTTAATTTGACCTTCCTCTACTTATCTGTTTCATGGACTTTGCACTGTTGTTAACCATCCACGATAGTACAATGGTTAGAAGTCCCACCACACAGTCAGGTGGTTCACTGGGCACGGAATTCTTGGAAGCACATAGTTTGGAACATGTGCAAGGTTTTCTGCAAAGATTCCAAAGAATGAACCTCATCGGTTCATTCATGTGGCTTGGCTTTTCAGTTGAGGAAGGAGGGAAGTAGGTAAAAGGTCAAGGCCACTTTCATACAAAGCCAGCACACAAGATAATTGCCAAAGAGAAGTCTTAAGGACACTGAGCTGGTTTTCACCCCCTCCTCTAACTGATTGTTAAAGCTGTGAGGTTTCTCAAGTATAACAAGTGGAGCAAACCGATCCAGTTATGCTGGCAGAGTGCCTGGTTTCGTTGTACAACTGATTCCTTTTTTTTTTGCTTTCTTCGTGTTGCTTCGTTGCAGTGGCAGCGCCTAAAAGAAAATGGAACAGAGGGTTAATAGAAAGTCTCCTTCATAAGAATGCTGTGTCAGGGCCTGTAGGCAAGAAAATTGCCTTCATAATGAAGTGCAAAAAGCTCTGGCAGCAGTTCAAATTATTCCATAATCAGATTCACTTTCACCACTCATTCAAGCCATTCATGTCCTTTGACACAGTTATTGTGTTCCACATCACAGTAGGTGCACTTTGACATTCTCCGCTTTGCATTTCACTCAGCTAAATCAATAGCATAGGGTTCGGTAGTTAGTGCACTGGGGTCTGCTGCTAAATTATGTGTAAATACTTGTAACGCTCATAGCATTTAGTGCCTCTGCTGCTGAGATTATCAATGTTCTCTGTGTGTGTTTGGTCCCTGTCTTCATTCTTAATCTCATACTCTAATTCTTAGAAGCACACAAATATTCTCAATTATAATTACTAATCAGTTATATTTACTAATCATTTGAGCCCTATAGTAGTTACTACCACTAGCTCCCCAGTATAGTGGTTTACACCATACCCTAACAAGCAAAAAGAGGCAAAAACCCTTGGCAATGTGTGATGAAGGGCATTGGGCATAAAAGTTTACTAAGTCACACATGTGGAGCTGCGTCCTGGTGACACCTTGTGAAGGAGCAGCGAAAATGCTTTTTGTACTAAAACTTTGAGGTTTTTATTGACAGTCTAGGTACATTTCCAAGACATTATAAATGTATGTATTAGCTTTCTCTCGGCACCATTAATCATGTTCTCTTAATCTCCCCTTGCAAAGCTATGACCTTGGGATGGAGAACCGAGATGCAACTGATGACCGGGTGACAGTTGAGGCAGCAGAGGCAGTCCACCGTTACAATGTGGGCATCAAGTGCGCCACCATCACGCCAGACGAGAAACGTGTGGAGGAGTTCAAGCTCAAGCAGATGTGGCGCTCACCCAACGGGACCATCCGTAACATCCTCGGGGGCACGGTGTTCAGGGAGGCCATCATATGTAAGAATATCCCCCGCCTGGTGTCCGGCTGGACCAAGCCCATCATCATCGGCAGACATGCCCATGGAGATCAGGTACCCTATCGGTCCCACTTACTGAAAACTTTGAAGTATGCATGCTAAGGGGGGGATATATGATCTGTGAATCTCTAGTCAAAATTTCACACATCTCATGTAAATTTTTCAAAGTCTCCAAAAAAATAAGGTTGTAATTATAGAGAATTTCATTCCAACAGTATTTAAAAATGGCAACCTACAAATGAATATGTGACACATAGACACCTTTTTCCATCTTTTAAGATGTAAAACTACTCAGATTTTTGTAGTTTCATGTCGTGTATATTATTGTGTCAATAGGATGTTGAGGAAATGACTCAATGTCCTGTTCTAGAGTTAGTTTACTGTAGAAGTCTGTTTATGCCCTACAGATTTATAGAGCGTCTGTGAAGGTAAGCTGGCTCAGGCAAATTAGCATTTAGAAGGAGGTAGGGAGGTGACAATGAAAGAAAAAGGTGATAAGAACAAAGAGTCAAGCCTGTAGCAAAGTGTGTCCAGACATCACATTCATTTGCAAAGCCACACATTTATTCAAACCCTTGCATTAGAAGCAGGATGTGTATTCTACACCAAAGAGCAAAGAGTAGTGAGTCTGTCTTCATCTAGTTTTAGTGTGAAATAGTATTTTCATGGTTTATGTTTTGGCAAAGAAAAATAATGCCCATAGTTTTCTGAAGTTTTCCAAATGAGGTTAAAATAAAATGTGTTTTAAACTAAAACTTCATCTTAATTATTGTTACCATTTCGGAGGCTGCCTGTAATTTTCTACCACACTTCTGTAACTGCTCTTTCCCTCCGTCAGCTGATGTATGAGCTCAGCGAATTGACAGTTATATCGGACATTGTGTTAGGAGTGACTTGGTCAATAATTAGGTTTCATCAGCTGTCCTTTGGACCACAGTGTACCACCTCAACAGCCACAGAAGTAAATCACAGGTTGGTTCATGGTGCATAGCCAAAGTCAACAGTTCTGCTTCCAGTTGGGTGACGTATCAGATGGCTGCTGGTTACATAATATCTGTTAGATGTCAGAAAGAACAATGCTGTACACTCTGACTAGTCCTCTGTAGGTGTTTATGGCAGTCTTTCTTGCTGTTATGATATATGTTGGGGATTGTATCTTTTTCTTACTCACTGTTCTCCCCACAGTACAAAGCCACAGACTTTGTGGTGCCTGGGCCAGGGAAAGTGGAGATGACCTACACACCCGCAAATGGAGAGCCTGTCAAATATGTTGTCCATGAATTTGAGGGTAAGAAGCCTGTGTGTGTATATATATATGTGTGTATATATATATGTGTATATATATATATATATTAGGGGTGCAACGATATTCGTATCGATATTGAACCGTTCGATACAGTGCTTTCGGTTCGGTACGCATATGTATCGAACAATACAACATTTGTAATTTATTTTATCAATTTTCCTTCTGACGATGCTGTCTGTGTTGAGCGCTCAGTGAATCTGTGTTCGACTA
>NW_024582641.1:773368-780212 GCF_018398535.1 Haplochromis burtoni | reverse complement strand
TACTGTCTCCATCTTATCATCAAGCTTCTCTGTAGTATAAAACCATATCTTGCATGTCCACCCCACAGAGTGTATATAAAACAAGGATTTAGAAGAGCTGACAGCTTGTTTCCTCCATATTTGTTTTATAGTACAGTTTCAAAACCAGCAAGTTTGGTAGAAAATTTAAAAAGTCTGTTAGTACAATTAACCTTATATTGTATGGGTTATATTGTGAAAGATGATATCTTTGTTCATGCTCTTGTAAATATTGATATGTTCAGGTTTAACACTGAATTTTTAAACGGAGTAAGAGGTAACACTGGTTTCTTTTCTAGATTTTTCCAAGTTTGTCCAAGATTGTCTTCCTTTAAAGTCGATAATTCATGTGAATTTAGTCTGTCTGTATGTCTATTTGTTTGTGTCTATCCAGGCACAGGTGGTGTGGCCTTGGGAATGTACAACACAGATAAGTCCATCAGGGATTTTGCTAATAGCTCTTTCCAGATTGCTCTGTCCAAAGGCTGGCCTCTATACCTCAGCACCAAGAACACCATCCTGAAGAAGTACGATGGACGCTTCAAAGACATCTTTCAGGAGATCTATGAGAAGTAAGGACAGCACATGCACAAGCAGCTTATGCAAACATCCTTGTAGCAGACATGGGCCAGAACTGTGTTGTCCACCTTCTTGTGTGCTTCAGAGAGTATCGTGCTCAGTTTGAGGCCAAGGGCATCTGGTATGAGCACCGTCTCATTGATGACATGGTGGCCCAAGCCATGAAATCTGAGGGAGGCTTCATTTGGGCCTGCAAGAACTATGATGGAGATGTACAGTCTGACTCTGTGGCACAAGGTTGGTTTAAAAAGGAGGTTCAGATCAGAAGTTATGTGAAAAACCATGCAGAAACTTAAATAATAAAAGCCTTAAAAAATTGCAGTGTACTGTAGACTAATGATATTCAGATGTTAATGTAGATTTTGGTTGTCCCTGTGTTTTAGGCTACGGTTCCCTGGGTATGATGACCAGTGTGCTTGTCTGTCCTGATGGACGTACAGTAGAGTCAGAGGCTGCCCATGGCACAGTGACTCGACATTACAGACTACACCAGCAGGGAAAGGAAACCTCCACCAATCCTATTGGTAGGCTCAGATTGTGGAAAAGTGATCGTATGTGATTTTATCTCTAAGGTTATCTCTAGGTTAGTTATCTAATGCATGCTCTTTCACTGTGTTTCTGTTTCCTACAGCCTCCATCTTTGCATGGACACGGGGCCTGCTTCACCGGGCAAAGCTTGATAACAATGCCGAGCTGCGAGTGTTCTCTGAGGCGCTGGAGGCTGTTTGCATCGAGACCATTGAGGCTGGTTTCATGACCAAAGATTTGGCTATCTGCATCAAAGGCCTTGCAAAGTTAGTCATATGCAATGTACATTCATATAAGGATATTGTGCTGTTAGATTAGTGTGTAATTAGATCTTACAATACATTCTTGATACAGTCTCAGAACTTAGAAATAATCTATTAAAAATACATAAGAGTGGGCACCAGTTTGTGGAAGCCACCACATACAGTGACCGGAAAGGACAGCTCCATTTCAAAATGTACCTGATTGGGGCATCCATAAATTAAAGTTTAATTCAATTAGGTTTTTAAATATGTTTGAGCTCTTTTCAATATAGAGCAGTTATGCTTTTTCTTTCCTATAGTGTTCTGCTAAATATAAAATATTACAATGGTGGATGTTCAAAATTGTCTTTGACACACTCCAGAAACTAAGCATGCAGAAAGAACAAAACAAAGGAAAAAAACTCTTAATGTATTAAATATTCGTTTCATATATTTTACCTCTTACTATGATTTACTTTTACATGTCCTTTTTTCCATGTAACATAATCATAATTATTGGGTATTAATCAACCAAGTTTTGTGTGACGGGAGATGTGACCGCTCCCAACCTCTTAAGTATTGTTTGGCATTTCAAAAATGAGCTTGTTGAATAATTACAGTGAATTTTTACTAATAGTACAAAAAGATGCAGACATATGCTTACGTTTATAGAGCCCAACTGTGGCAGAGCGCATGCTCACATAAGCCTTTACAGCAGCTCAGTATGTCTGTAATAATAAAAAAAATTTTCAACACCATTCCTCGTCTTGGAAACAGCAACCACGCATTGATTCATATGAGAAATGGGCCTTAGATTTGATGGCATAAAGGAGCACTAAGTTGTTGCAGTCGAAACTTATTTTGACTACATAAATGCAGCCTGAATATTTGTCAAAATTAGTCATATTCAGTGATCTCTGAACTTTTGCAATACTTTAATGCTGACAGTCATCTGTTTTCTGACTCTGTTTGCAGTGTGAAACGTGCTGACTACTTGAACACCTTTGAGTTCCTGGACAAATTAGCAGAGAACCTGAAGATCAAGTTGGCAAGCCAGCCCAAGCTGTGATTTCATCTCCCAGCCTTCAAAGCAGTTTAACACAGACACATATGCATTCAGACACATGCTCACCCACAGAAACACCTACACAGTTACTGGAAGTTTGGGCCCCACCACCCCATGGAAAGGGAAGAGTGCACTCAGAATTCCAGGATTGACTCAAAGTCAGAGAGGGTCAGTCAAGAACAATGCCTTGTCCAGAAGAAAGCAGAATGGGGGCTTCTGATCACAACCTTGGGTTGCTACAAGATAAAATTACGCTTGTGACAGTGACGCTGGGCCATGACCTGATATCTCAGTTCCCTTGTTTACCCTAATTGCACTCAGTTCCGCTGAAGTGATCTGTACCATGCAGGGGGACAGTATTGGTCTGAAAGAGCCTCTGGACCTTCACTGCCTTATACATTTTGTCATCTGTTAATTCTCTTCATCTCTTTCACCTTGTAATTTTTTAACAATACTTCAGGCAAGAGTTTATGAAATAGTGCCAGAAAAACAGCAACGTCAGCCTGTATGTAACTAATGAAAATCTCTCTGCACTGCAGGAGAGTGACAATGCATTCAGTGAAGGTTTTACACTAATTGTACTATAATACACAGAGTTTATGATTTGAAAACAAATGGTATTAAAGTACAATACTTGCTTTTAATTTCAGAATTTTTAATTGTCAGTTTTTAAAGAGCTGTATTTATTTTTCCTCCTTTGTTTGTGTGTACATGTTTATGTGCTCCTCAATTTAGACCCAGAATATTAGATTATTAGATCTTGCCAAAAAAAAAAAGCCACATTAAAACTGTTAGTTTGCTATAAACATTACACTTATTCATTCCCGATTTGATAACTCATAATAAATGAGTTTTTCATTATTGAGTTATGGATTTTATATTTAACCCATAGGTGCAAGGTCTATACTGACACACAAACTGCAGATTGTATGTAGTGTGCACCAAAAGTGGCATAAACAAAACAGAGTATACTGTAGTATCAAGTAAAAGGTGGTGGTCATTGACTGTTATCACAAACAAAATGTTCCCTTGTTTGAACCTCTACAAGTTACACAGACTAGTCAGTAAATAGCTACACATATCAACCTACAATCACAGTGTCACACACAGTTGCTGTCACTTATTTATAAGTAACCTACTGCAAGATGATTTCTGTAGCATGTATTTAGCTGCTCTGAAGTTCACAATTTTATTGAAATGCATTTCTTTACATCTTTAGAGTTGCTATTTAAATGGCAGCCCATTATATCCAGTTCTGCAGTGATTCGTTTGGTGGCATGTGCATACATGGAAAGCCTCAAGTCAGGCAGAACAGCAGCAGGTGCAGCAAGACCTCTTTGCACACCAGAAAAGCCAGCACGGACAATACATATCTGATTGTCAGAAATAGCAATTCAATTGAATTCAGTTTTATATCTATAGTGCCAAATCACAGCAACAGTTGTCTCAAGGTGCTTTATATTGTAAGGTAAAGACCCTAATACAAAGATATGATCCCCTATCAGCAAGTTCCTTGGCAACAGTGGGAAGGAAAAAACCTCCAGCAGAACCAGGCTCAGAGAGGGGCGGCCAACTGCTGGGAGACAAACGAAAAGAAAGACGGCGCAAGAGATGGTATAAGGACTGTGTTATATCGCGCTTTGCTACTCTGGAAAGCACTCTCCACAACTTGCTTTATTCATTCATTCACAGGTCATTCATAGGGGACCTGCTCTACTACCTGAGATACAGCCAAGACAGCCAAAGAATGACTAATTATTAAATCTAGAGTCATGTATAAACACATAGTGAGTGAAAAGGTGAATGACGAACAAAGATCATGGGAAGCCCCCAGCAGCCTAGACCTATTGCAGCATAACTGGATTCAGGGTCACCTGATCCAACCCTAACTGTGAGCTTTGTCAAAAAGGATTTAAAAAATGGTAGCGAGGATTACAGAACAACTTGCAGATGCAGGCCAGCAGCAGTATACAGGATTGTTGATAGATTACATTTTCATATATCCAATAAAAAATAACAGAGCACAACCTTGTGGCTCGGTTAGCTTTAGCAGCAAATTGTCTGGTGTTGGAGAGAATTTCATCCCTACTTGATTTGAACAGTAGATGGAGCTGCTGCATAAAAAATGTTTTCAAACTCAGCCCTAATTTTTGAACTGTGACATGCAATTACTTTATCAATGTCAACAGAAAGAGGAATGACTCCACCAATGATGCCACTAACCCTAACCCTCTCTTCCATTCAGCAGCATTATCCTCAGCACTGTGTTTCAAGGATAAACGTTTAGTTTTGATTCAACAGACTAAATGGAGAGGCTTGTTTAGTGATGGGGGAAAAGGAAGCTGAAAACAAGGATCTATCATCACTGATTGGATTGCAGTTTTTTCAGTCTGTCTGTTTCTCTGTATCAGTAAAGCATTAATGTCCAAGCTCTCCCTTGTTTTTCATATAAACAGAGACAGATTCTAATTAGTTAATTAGTGATCCAGAGTAATTGGAACCTGTAATAATAAAGAAATGATGAAACATTCTAATTTTCAAAAAAGTAATAACCATTGTGACTTCATTCCCACAACCACCTCGCTGTCTACCTCGGATTCATCATGTCCCTGTAATTGCAACAGAAGGGCTTTGGAGCTTCCCTCTAAGACTCTTTTCACTTTACCTTTTTCCATGTAAGTCTTCTGATTCTTCATATTCACAGAGGAATTTAGCCAGTGTTATTCTATCAGGTACCCTGGAAAGAATTTGGTCTATCAGTTCCTTTATTCTACCACTTCCCTTGGGCCTTGCCTATTTTTTTTTAATCTTCATTCATCTTTTCACTGCATTCTCTCTGTTAAAGGATTTTCACTTATGTAACTGAATGTAAAATCACTCCCCTCCTCATTTGTGCGATCTTTTACTTTTTACAAATGCACATTTCTTGCTGACCTTAAGACCAACTCTAAAGGCAGCCCCTCCCCAGAATATGACGGCTCTGCCAGAGATGCTGGCAGTACTCTGCAGTTGAAAATTACTTTCCCCTT
Organism: Haplochromis burtoni; assembly: GCF_018398535.1. Lineage (NCBI taxonomy): Eukaryota > Metazoa > Chordata > Actinopteri > Cichliformes > Cichlidae > Haplochromis > Haplochromis burtoni. Next base: position 774,750 of record NW_024582641.1, on the reverse strand, counting down.
TCTTTCTTTTCCTCTTATTTATTTCTTTTTGTCTACTTAGTTAGTTTTTTAGTTTATACTTCTTGTGTAGTCGAGAAGTTTTTATCCGTGTTTGGAAACGAAACTCCGTGTAAAACTACTGAGATGACCGCGACGCCACGCTGCCCCTTTGTCTATAGCCGGGACCTGCTGCTGGGGCTAAGACAGCACAGCCATGCCGGTGTTCAGCATGAGATCCCTGCGGTGATCAAGAGGAACTACCGCGGCTGCAGAGCCGGGAAAACATGAAGACTGAGGAGGAAAAGATTCCATCCTGCTCTCCCATCTGTAGTGACTGGTAATGTCAGATCGCTGATTAATAAGATGGAGGAGGTTGCGACGCTAACAGGGACAGAGGAAGTTTTCCGAGAATGCAGTGTTATGTGTTTCATGGAGACATGGCTGCACAAAAACATCCCGGACCAGGTGGTGGATATAAACGGATTTACGTGTGTGAGAGTGGACAGGCAGCAGCGAGAAGAAGAGGGGAGGAGGACTCGCTCTCTATGTTAACAACCGCTGGTGTTCCCCGAGTCACGTTAAGGTGAGGCTGTGTGTAACAAACACATTGAACTGTTAGCAGTCGGTCTTCGACCATATTATTTACCGCATGAGTTTTCCCTCGCCATTATCGTCATTTTTTACATTGCCCCTGATGCCAACGCGGCGCAGGCGTATGACCTATGACCTCCAGCCCCTTTACAGACCTGCCGTTCAGAGGCAACCTGCAGCCACAAAAACTGTTACAACATGGACAAAGGAGTCGGAAGAGACTCTGCAGGGATGCTTTGAGTCAACTGACTGGGATGTTCTTTGTGATTCCAATCAGGACAATATTGACAATCTGACAGGCTGTGTAACAGATTATATCAACTTCTGTGTGGACACTGTGGTCCCCAAAAAAACCATTCTGTGCTTCCCCAACAATAAACCCTGGGTTACCAAAGACATCAAAGCAACCTTAAACAAGAAAAAAAAGAGCTTTCAGAAATGGTGACAGAGATCAGCTCAAACTGGTGCAGAAGGAGCTGAAAGCCAAGATTGCAGAGGGTAAAGAGTCCTACAGACGGAGGCTGGAAAACAAACTGCAGGAAAACAACACCAGGGAGGTGTGGAATGGAATGCGGGCTATCACTGGCCTGAGACAAAAGAGAGGTGTTGGGATGGATGGGGACCTCGAAAGTGCTACCAACCTTAATCTGCACTTCAATAGGTTTGACTGCCCTGTGTCTCCTGTCTCCACACCCAGCTATTCCCATCTTCTCCTTTCGCCTCCCCCTCTCCTGCCCCCTCAGACTGTCTCACCCTGTCCCTCTCAGCAGATGACATCAAAAAAGAATTGGGCAGACTCCACTCCAGCAAAG
>NW_024582641.1:757142-758356 GCF_018398535.1 Haplochromis burtoni | reverse complement strand
ACCTCAACTACTAAGGATGATTTTTAATGAATTTCTGACATTTCCATAATTGTATTGACTGTATTGGACTGTTTCATTGTACACGCCCATGCACGTGTGACTGTTCGCGCGCGTGCACGTGTGCGCGGGTCTAGGCTTTCAATCGGCATATAAAGCGAAACGGCGCTACTGTAAAGACTGGTGTAAAAGCGCAAGGAAATTTATGCGGCGGATAAGAGGCGGCTGGCTTGACCGCGGCTCACAAATGACGGCTCACTTTACCGCGGTGACAGTGGCGATAAGTCGTCTGGGTCTTTACTCCACTGCCGTATTTCATATGGGTCCAGATTTGCAATGCACACTTTTTTTCAAGTACCGCTGCTTCGCCTCTGGACGCAATCGGTCTCTATACCGTCCGTTTTCTTTTGAGCTGCTTTTAAGCATGTTTCTTGTCGCCGTCGTTCCAACACAGTGAGTTTGTTTTGATTCGTAGACGCCGCGCTCCCACAATGCATTGCGGCGTGACGTCAACTCCAAAGCCCATGTTATCGTCCCAGAATGCATTGTGTGCAAAAAAAACATGGCCGCTCTCACGGCTTCAAAATAGTTTTAAACAACGAAGATTTAATGAATAACAAAGAAACTGTAGTTATTCTCAAGTATGTTTTTTATGTAGTGGAGATAATTTGTAACATATTTAGAGTAACTTGTCATAATAGTCGGGGTTCCTTTTAAGAGGTCTTGAGAGGTCTTTTAAAATTCTCCTCTGCCATTTGTCCTCAGCAGATGGCGCTGTTGGTTAAAAAAAATCCTCCCACTCCGCTGTGCCCTCACGTCGCCTGACTACACTTGGAAAAGAAAACTGGGCTTAGAATAGAAACACATTAACTGGTGCCCGCAGACTAACTAGCTTCAGGCAGACATCTTCTCCGAGGTTGTCGGTGTGCAGGTTACACGATGGATTACGACCAAAGATACAAAAGGAACCAGGTAAACCCCGAGGAAAACCAAAACGCCAGACACCCGAGACAGATGACAGATGTGTCTGGACAGGATCAAACACTTCCAAATCCAAATGTTCACGGAAATCCACAAGTGCCAACTGGACAGCCACGGTAGTAAGTACAAAGTTTGTTTTGATAAAACAAAGAACTGAAAACTGAAAAACAAGGCAAAACACACACACACACACACACACACACACACACACACACACACACACACACACACACACA
>NW_024582641.1:745832-757122 GCF_018398535.1 Haplochromis burtoni | reverse complement strand
ACACACACACACACACACACACACACACACACACACACACACACACACACACACACACACACACACACACACACACACACAGAGAGCTCATGTTGTCATTTATCCACAAAGGAGGCTGAATAAACCGCCTCTTATGTGCAAATTTCTTCATTGCCTAACATTTATTCTATTTGTGTTACATTTTATTTACTGGAGTAGATTTCTGTTTTCCTACAGAGCTGACTTTCACTTTCGTTTCACGGAATCGGAGAGTGAAACGTTGCCTTCAATGTTCGTGGTAAAGCACAGCTTCTATGTATACGAAGAAAGTATCTTTTATAAGCAGTTTCATAAGCATCTTGAGCAAAGTAAACAGTCGTTTTATCAAAGTGCAGTCTGTAAAGATGTCTTGATTTTACTCAAGTAAACAGAAATCACATGAACACGGTTTGTGATTTTGCTATGGGATTAGAAAGGAAACAGATGATTTTAAAACCATAGCAGTGCAATTTACTTTGTCCCTTCAAAGCAGCATCATATTAGTTTCATTATCACATACTTTTGGATATTCTTAAACTGCTGGTGGTTTTGCTTTTGAGTGGCTTTTTGGCCATACGTAACATTTACCCTTTATTTTTTTTTAATGTTTTTTAAGACTTCAGTGCAAAATTTCCTCAAATACAGAAATACAAACAAAACAAGGAAAAAAAAATGATGGAATGCAAAATGATATCCCTTACATAAATGGAAATTTTCACTTGAATCGTTTTCAGCTAAATGTATGCAGTAAGTTTTTAGCTACTGCTGTGTAACCTAGCCTAACCAAACCTCAGACATGAACGAGAGACATAGAAATTAAGTCATGACACACTGATGAGAAGTGGGCTACTGGAATAAGAAGCCACAGCTGGGCAAGAGATGAAAATAGGGTGCTGTTGGAATGCTACTATGTAAGTTAATCCCAGCAGAAGAGGTTACATGAATAGAATGAGGGGACCTATGGAATCCTCAATACCCAGCATCCAGATTGACAGCGAAACAACTAGTAGCTCAGTGTTACAACATTGGGAAGAAGGAACTGCTCTCGTGGCTAGAAATTGACGAGGTACACCACAGAAATAGAAGGCAGGAAAATAAACCAGCTGTTCTCCACAGAACCATCCAAGGTGTACTCTCTTGCACAAGATCAACAGGACCCTAAGAGCCTTCTTTAGGAACTCTAGTGTTGTTCGCCACATCCCCATTAAGGCCAACTTCAAGCCCAAAGCACAAATCACTGTCAAGTCGCGGGATCTAAAAAGTAGATGCACTGTTCCCACTACTGTTTTGCATAGGCCTGAATCCCTCAGTGAGGTCATTGACGAGACTGGCTACAGATACTGGCTGTATCCCAATTCAGGGTCTGCAGCCTTAAAGGCCGCCTTTTAAGGCTGATTACGTCACAGCGACGCGACGAAGGCTGTCCCAATTCAAAGGCTGCTCGAAATGCGGCCCTGAAATGCGTCCTTCATTTCCCTGAATTTTAAGGATGTGTAGACTTCGTGGCCCAACATATCCCAGAATGCATAGCGCAAAAAACGGCGGAAGAGGGGCGCACGAAGAGTAAACTTTTAAAAGTAAGTACTGAATATTACGTCACTTATTTATGTGCAAATGTTTAATAACGAAGAACATTAAAACATTCCTGTTGGCCACATGTCGGCAAAGTTATGTGACATTAGTGACGTTTGTACTAACTTGGTTTTAAAGCCTTTACTTTAAAATATACGCCGTTCAATAGTCGACCTTAATCTTACAGAAAATTTGATTATTTTATGGATATTTAAAGTAAGCACTGAGACAAATTTAGTAATGCCAACATATTAAAAGAACAATATTTGTCTCTTATATATAACACAGTTATATATACAGTGAAGATTTAAGGTGACAGGAAATATAAATAAATGCAGCTTGAATCTTTACTGCAGCTCAGTATTTGAAACAGTCATTCACTGCTGTAATAACTAATAATGATTGAAATGATAACTTTAATATTGGCCATGTAAATCAATATGGCATATTACCAAAGTAAGATGACTTTAGTCTCATGAACAACATGTAGCTAATTGTTATTTACTAGCTAATCTTAAAATGACTGTTCAGTACAGAAATGAAGCCCAATAATCATGATTCACAGTCCCGTGGTCTCAGCCTCAGATACTTATCAAATCAAAGCTCATGTAGAACAAACAAACATGACAAAATATGTTCTTCCTTCATTTCTGTCAAACAAAGCTGTATGAAATGTTTCCAGCTGTTAGTTCATGGTTGCTAGGCAACCTGGGCAGCGCCACGGAGGCTAGAACGTCCCATTTCACAAGCCTCGCACTTCCGGCCTTAGCGGTCTTTGAGTACGCGGCCCTTGTGGACCGTTAAGGCTGCGTACTTTAAGGCTGCAGACCCTGAATTGGGATACAGCCACTGTCAGCCACCTCCTCTACATGGATGACATCAAGCTGTATGCCAAGCGTTAACGAGATATCAATTCACTGATCCAAACCACCAGGACGACATCGGAATGTCATTCAGATTTGAGAAGTGTGGTCAGATAGTAACATAGAGAGGGAAGGTAGTCAGACTGGAGGTGATCGAACTACCAGAAGGCAACTATGCAGACAGCTACAAATACCTGGGATTCCCACATGCAAATGGGAACCACGAAAAGCGGCTAGGAAGCTGCAACCACCAAGTACCTGCAGAGGGTCAGGCAAGTCCTGAAGGCGTCAGCTGAATGGTTAAAAACAAGATCCAGGCTATCAACACCTACATTCTGCCTGTGATCAGGTACCCTGCTGGGATAATAAGGCTGGCCAAAGGAGCCACTGACATTAAGACATCATCACTGTGTTCTGCATAGTGCTCATTACTCTGCAGTATACATTATTATTAGTATTAATAATAATAATTTCTAGACCAGTGTAGCATTGCAAATTGTACCACACTGATGAGAAAAAGATACTCAAACTGTACTTGGATATACGTTATTGACAATATTTTACCTATACTATTTTTAAATTTTTTTTACATTATTTTAATAAAGCTCAAATGAAGTGTATGAATAAACTTAAACTACTGATCAAGTTAAATTAATTTGTTAGCGGAGGTGAAACTGCAACGTTTTCTAAATACTTTCAAAATACCTCATTATAAGTGAACAAAGGAAATATTCGACACCAGAAGCACTCAGTTTTTGCATTGTTCTTCTCCTGCCTTAATACCAACAGTCACACTGTGTCTCTATCCTTGTTTCAGCTCAGATGGATACACCATTATCCCACCAAATGAATCTAAGCGAAACAAGATGAAAACAAGTAACTATGACACCAATTTGATCTTCATTTATTTGACATTTCTCTCCAAATGTATGAAATGAGAGGTCTGTTGTTGTTCCTGCAGTTGCTCAAAAAGAAGAAGAGGCTCTTAACAGATGGAAAGAAACACAGAGAGTCCCCTCTGTATGTGTGAATCCAGAGAGGCTTGGTAATCTGTCCTTACCCTCTACCTTCACCATTTCTATATTTATCTTCACATCCTCACTTACTGACATTTGGCATTCTGATCTTTTATCCAGGTGGTGATGTCACACTGGCTGAAGTCAGGCAAAAACAGCAAATAAATCATGAATCCATGAAACTGCAGAAGAAAGTACATGCCAAGTTATTCACTCTGGAAACCATCCATTTATTTTCTGTGGAGCTTTACATATATCTAAATATTACAGCAAATTATTTACACATACTGTTTTTGTCTGCTGCCATAAAAAAAAAAGAAGCAGACAGTGCATGAAAACATGCCATGTTTGAGATGCAGTAATGCATTTCTACTTTAGCTCGCATCCTCTCCTGTTCATCCAAAAATAAAATATTTCATTTCAAATGCTCTTTCTAGATAAAAAAGGCTGAGGATGACAAGAGGAAGAGACAGGAAGAGGAGGAAAAGTGGCAGAAGATGAAAGCTATACAGAGGGAGAAGGTAAGCATAAGATCAAAACATCAAGCAGATTATTATCAGATTATTGTTGTAGTCTTTAGTTTACCATGTAAAGGTAACTGTTGCTGAATAATTGAATTAAATCAAGGGTATGTACTAGAGATGGACCGATCCAATATTACGTATCGGTATCGGTCCGATACTAACCTAAATTACTGGATCGGATATCGGAGAGAAATAAAAAAAAATCCATTAAATATCAAAAAAGCACCTCACAAAACTTGCGACATGGCGTAACTCGGCTCATAACCATAGCACGTTGGAGCAGTATGCATCACGTGATAGAGCGGCTGTGGCGTGCGAGACCTGTTGTCTGGTTGAGCATTCGGAGCCTCGCTACCAAACCGGCATTTCATCTCCGAGGATGTGATCCCAGAGAGAAGTAAAGCAAGTGTGTAAGTTCATCTCTGAATGTTTGTAAAGCGTTCCAGTGTTAAGCTTAACAACTGATATATGGAGCGACTGCCTCTTCTCTCTCCCTCCCTCTCCTGTTGCTACTTCAATCATGAAACTGATCAGTGATCAGCTGATCGGCTTTTCTGTCGCGAGTCCGTCTCTCTTGTTTGTTTATTGCCCACTTCGCACCAGAAAGAGGAAACCAGCAGCTGAACAACAGCAGCACGTTTAAGCTTGATAAGCTGTTGTTAGAATTTATTTAATATTACTTTCTACTCGAGGATCTTTTTCTACGCAGCTGACAGCTGGTAACTGTGCAGGGGCTGATCTAGCAAAGTTTAGCCAGGGGGGCCGATAGGGCATGAACAGGGAGAAGGGGGCACAAAGACCTACTTTTCTTTCTTATTCTTATTTAAAATGTCTAGCTTTTAATAAATAATTATCTGACACCCAAAGTTTTAATCTGATGTATAGAAGTCCATTACTGTATATAGTAACTATTAAGTCTAATATACCCTAGTAAGCTATAGTACTTTTTCCTTTGGGAAGGTACCATCTGTGCAGTCTGCAGTTCTGTTGAAGAAAGATGTTGAATCTATTTAATTATTCTTGAAATTTTTTTTATTTCTGTGCATTTTTTTTCACACTGCATCAAATTACAGTTGATTACGTCAATTAAGCATCATGAGGTGGGGGGTGGTTCCTTTTTCTTTTTCTTTTTTTGCTGGGAGTTTGCAACCCTATTAGTTAGGGTGCTTACTCTTTAAAATACCAGAATAGGGAGGATGGAGTAGGTCTAAGTTTATTAGATTGATCAGTTTTGCTGAACTATGAAATATTTTGGGTGCAGTTATTTTTTTGCATACAGGTGTAACAGAATAGCTTTAGTGTTTGTTTGTTTTTAAACTTGAGTTTGAACTTATACAAAATGCAGCAAGATGTTTAAAAAAAACTGTTTTATTGTTTAAAAAACACACTATATCGGATTCATATCGGTATCGGCCGATATCCAAATTTATGATATCGGTATCGGACATAAAAAAGTGGTATCGTGCCATCTCTAGTATGTACCAATGTCTTGTAGGAAACTATTTGTAATGCTTTAATTCTAAAAACAAAAGATCTGATGGATTTGATTAGAGTGAATACAAGGCTGAGGCCATTGTCTACAGTGGCACTGTATTTCCAGGTTAGCCTAAAACAACAGATGCAAACAGGTAAAACACAACACAGCACATTGTAAACTAGAGCAGGCAGCTAACAGCAAGAACTCGTATTCTTCTACCAAGGCTAATTCCATCCACATGTAAAAACTGATTTCCTGGATCCAATAGTATCACCACCATAGTTATTCACTTCTAAGTAAGTCCAAACCCCATTTTTGGTGAAATTCCCATGCAAATCCTACTCACAGACATATAGCTAAATCAATCACATTTCCTCACCAGTGAGCATGACAAGTTACTTTTTATTACTGTTATGTTAGTGCTCAGAAGCTTATAAATCTACCCCATGGAACTAATTTCTCTTCTCTTAGTGAGGAGTAATATCATGCTTACCCTGCAGATGTCAGTAGAGACAAGCATCAACATGAGCTGTAGCGAGAGTTTCTCTCACACACACTTGGCACTAAAGCTATGTGAGAACTAACAGATTAATGGACTTTGGGGTTTTCAGCCCCCAAAGAAAAGCTCTTCACTCAGACATGTTCTACTCAATGTTTGGCCCTGCTGTCTTTCCAATAATGGTGATAGAGTAATGCGGAAGGCTGATTAATTGCAAAGACCAAGCTGGTATTCCACAGATCTTTGTCTGTTGTGCCATGACCTCTGTGACAACATAGAACAGAGTATCGGTAATCCAGCAAATAAATACATACATATAAAACAACATGCTGGGTCACACTACATTTCACCCCTGTCTCTGGACTCTCACCACCACCCTCTTTATCTTAAACAGCACACCATGTCCTATTTTACAGTAAGACCATGGTACGAGAAAATAAAGTCTGTGATGCCAGAAAAAGATCATTAAAATAGACAGTACTAGGAGGGATTTTCACCGATATGACCAAAAATATTTATCACGATATACATTTGAAAATTTGCGATAACGATATAAATGACACTAGACAAAATACTTTACAACTCCACAACTTTATTAGTGCAAAAAAACCCCATCAATGTATTTTCACTTATGCAAGCAGCTGTTTTTTGCATTAAAGTTATATAAAAATTTCCAGTGTTCGTGCCCAACAAGCATGACTAGCATGTGTACGCATGAATGTTACAGTCCATATAGCATGCTCTAATGTAATGGCTCCGTTAGTCACTTTGGTTAATGTCACTTGCACATTTGGGGGAAAGCAGGTTCGTGGCACGACAACTGAGTGTGATGTATTGCAGGCTGAGCGTCTACTGGAGAAGGAGCAGCAGGAAGATCAGAGGAGGAGGGAGGCGTTTGAGCAGGACCGCCTCAGGTTAGCCCTGGATCGGGGTCGCTTGGGTTTCATTGCTGTTGCCTTCTGGTATTGTGTGCAGTGTTGTGTTCTGTCATGCTCTAACATGGATCTCTGTTAGTTATATTCAGCATCAGATGTCAAAAGAGCAGGCGGAGTGCTGATATGTGTCTAATTTCCTATATGTGTCCCAGTAAAATATGACTTGACATTGAGCATTCACCGAGGCAGCAGCTGATCTCAGTGGAATGAGCTGGTAGTTGCATAGATCCTATACAGAAGCCATAAACAGAACCTAATTTTAGTGAGGTAAAACTAAGTCTATGCTTTCGTTCATCTTATTATTAGTAGTAGTATCATTGTTATTATTATGATTATTTACTTGATTTGATTTTAAAAGCAATTTTTTGGTTGTAAGTTGAATTCTTAAATCCTTCTTCACATTAAAGTGCAGGACCATAACTAAATCATCATCAATGCAGCTGTGGTCTTCCCTGAAATTATGTCAGCATGCTGTCAATTCAATAATAAAAGTACAACTACAGTACAGTACAGCCCACCAGGTGGCCCCAGCCAACATTTTGGGAATCACTGCTCTAACCCATTCACTACTAGGTTATATCAATCAATGGTATTCTGCACTCTCAATGGTAGCAACTAAAATCACTTGTCTGGAAGTTGACCCAAAGGTTTATCTTGGGTCCCGCCCACTTCCTGCTGCCATTGGTTATTTGGCCCAAAGTTGCTTGAAGTTGCTGAATGTCATTCCCTTTCTATAGTCTCCGGTTGCCACGGCACTGGAAAACATTTGCATGGTTGATGCAGCTTAAGCATTGAGCTGGAGAAAAACAACAGCCCTGTCAAATTCCACAAATTACAGTAGTACTTGTGGAGGGTATAATAGAGAAAGTGAAGAAAGTGTCAAAATGTTTTTCAGCGTCTCCCAGCACACAAGCACAGACAGAGCATGCTTCTCATAACTACTAAATAAATATAAGCCAGTGGAAACCTTTGGCTTCATACCGGATTTAAACCCCAAAATTGCAGGTGAAAGTTCTGTGCCACCATAGTTTTAATGTAGTGTAATTTTTCTTTTTCTGAAAGGACTCTCTCTCTCAGACATCTTGAATTACAACATGCTGTAAGGTTTGCTCCACATACTTCCTAGCCTGACTTTAATATATATTTTCCTTTCAAAATATGTCTTACAAATTAAAGTCGAGAAAAAACAGAAACATTCCGTGCTCTCCAAAAAAAGTCATGAGATTTTATTAAATATAGACAGACTAATGATTCAGAGCATCTACTGTAACTACAGCCCCTTCATTCCTTTTTTTCTGACCACTTTAAATCCATTACCCCAACAGCCACGATGTTACTGGAATATGATCCCTGGCTGACTCCCAAGGTAATTGCTTGTCAAGTGGCATCCCTGGTTTCCTTACAAGGTAAACAAAAACAGGAGACAGCAGACCAGTGTACAGAACTGAAGAAACAATGATGATATTTAGAAAAGGGGCTAATGGAGACAGAGTAGCAGAGCAGATGCTCTGTGCACAGTCGGGACAGTGTCACACGGGGACAAACAAACGTGGTCAGCCTTTGTCAGACTGTCAGCTTTTCAGGTCTGTGGAGTGTCTGCTGATTAAAATAATACTTAAGGCCTTATTATTTCTGTGTGTGTGTGTGTGTGTGTGTGTGTGTGTGTGTGTGTGTGTGTGTGTGTGACCATGTCTGCTGCACGACAGAAGAAATAAAGTGTTTATCTATTGCAGAACACAGGAGAGGTTTCTTCAGAATTTCGAGAGGAAAGCTTCATCAGCGTCCACCACTGCCATACGCACGTCATCCAGGGTAAGGTGGTGTCCAAATCATATATGTTTTGCTTACTCTGTGCAGCAGTGGGCCTATGCATGCATGTGCTCTATGCATCCTAGGAGTCAGTGCTAACTCTCATATGTGTGGCGTCAGAGAATCTGTGTGGTATTTCACACAAGTAGATCTACATTTGTAGACTGTTTTCTGAGTAAATACCCTTAGGTGCAGAATTTTCATCGTCTGAGGCCACACGGATATTAAACTGTATCCCATGTAGGTCGGGTAGGGGTCGGGAGCTTACGTTTATCTACTGGTCATACATGGAGCACACACCGGTACAGTAAGATCACAGATGAGTAAAAGGAAATAAAATACACCAATAAATAGGCCAATGTTTTTGGGGGAGTTTCCTTTTTTTTTTTTTTTTTTTGTGTCCCGTTTGGATCTTTAGCCATCAGAATTGTTGTCTTAAGGCCAAGAAAGATGCCAAGAAGATTTATTTTACCAAGTGGATCATCATGGCCTTGCGAATACGCAATACGCACGAATACCCGTGTGTACACCTGTGTGCATACCTGTGTGGATCAGCATGCTTGCATTCCAAAGGTTTCTCCATGTAACGATCTGCTAGGGAGTGTGGGGAGCCACAGCCCCGTCCTCCAGGGTATGAAGCAGGTATGGAGGAGATCAAAACTCCAGACATCCAGAGGCCCCCAGAACACAAGAGACCAAGGAAGACCAACAGAGGGGCAGCCGCGCCACTGTCCCAGAAAGAGCTGAGGAGAGTCCCAGATGAGGGCTCACTCAGCAGCCGCGGAGCAGAAGCCAGGGGGAGTTGCAGTGACGAGCCCGTGAGCTCCGCCGGCAGCCAGCTGTGCCTGAGTGACCGAGCCCCAGGCCGAGAGGCCGGGGGCACCCCACCTCCGAAGTGGCCCGAGCGAGCCCCAGGCTCCAGGCCCCGATAAGCGGGGAGTTTCCTATTTTTTTTTTTTTTGTTTTGTATGTATTTTTTATATTCTTGTTACTTGTTACAAGGCTGAGGCCATTGTCTACAGTGGCACTGTATTTCCAGGTTAGCCTAAAACAACAGATGCAAACAGGTAAAACACAACACAGCACATTGTAAACTAGAGCAGGCAGCTAACAGCAAGAACTCGTATTCTTCTACCAAGGCTAATTCCATGTCTTTCTACCTCTTTCAGCCTCTGTTGTTTTTAATGTCTGCTTCCTTTTGTCTTTACTCAGCCTCTCTTCCTCTCTGAATGTTGGTTTTCTTAGAAGGGAAGCGGTGGAAGGCTAGGAAAGTTCAAGGGACTTCCCAGAGTTCACACTGAGCAGAGACAGAGACACAACATGACATGACTGCAAGGTTTTCTGCAGAAGACAGAACAGGGTTGTATAACGTGTGCTGGAAGAAGTATGTAGAGGGAAAAATAAAAACCCAAAAAACCTGTTCCTCCCTAACGGATCACTTGTCTTGTCAGTCTAATAATGTGAATGGAAAACAATTTCCTTCCTTTCCAGATTACCAACAAGAAATGCTCAAAGACCGCAAACCTCTGCCAAGGCAGCTAGACATGAATAACTAGTTAGCTAGTCACTACCTTCTTGGTGGAAGTAATGACCGGCATTCTCATGAGACATAAATCATTAGACAATCACTTAAATGGGGGTGTATAAAAATGGCAGATTAAAAAAACATATTTACTTTGAAACATTGACTCCCCAAGTCGACATTAGAAGATACAAAATTCAAAACTGAGGTTTAAAAAAGCTAAATTCTGAAATAAAAATAAATAAATGGTATAAAAAGTAATACATTTTCACTTATGTGTAAATTCTGAGTCACTAAGAGAGGATAATTATACCAAAAATGCAAGTGTCCAAAAATTAATAAATTTATAAGACTGATGTAGTGGCTAAAAAAATTACACAATAATAATGTCAGGTCATAAGATTGCACATCAAACTTTTAATGTAGCATCTGAGTATTGTGAGTAAACAGTAAAACGTGAAACAAATACAAAACAACATGTCAAAACTGTCTTTGTAAGTAAAGATCATTAAGTTAAAAAAATAGTGAAAAAATCCCAAACTTACATAAAAATATAATTTAAATCAATAATTCCATCCATGTATTTTTGAATGAATTCCATCTTTCCTCCATTTATGTGGTTCAAGTGTACCCCGCCTTTCGCCCGAGTACACTCTGAGCAGGTCACATGTGTGCCGCAAGGCTACTTAATTCAATACAAGATAGAAAAATAAAATTACCTTTCGACCACATAATTCTGATTGGTAATTATAAAATTATCCCATAATTATTCTACTTTGAAAATGTCCTCAGGCGATCATTTACTCTGGCTATAAATAACTCTAAATACCATTTCTCTTAATCATTGCAGGGGCAATGGCTTATTGTCTTACAACAAGTAGATGCTGTAAGCCTCTGAAAATTCAAGGCTATTTTTAGCTCAGAAAATCTGCTTTTATTGCAGAGTGTTGAAAGCTTCTGTCAGAAAGTAAAACATAGTGCTAATAACATGCGTGCTCTCCACCCAACCTATCAGTGATGTTACACAGGAGAAGAAGCGGGGAAATGTTTTCTTT
>NW_024582641.1:730533-745400 GCF_018398535.1 Haplochromis burtoni | reverse complement strand
GGAAATGTTTTCTTTGTGGGCTTCTCTCACTGTTTTACTTTCTCTCTGCCTCTTTTTGAATCTTGTAGAGCTGATGCAAATCTTTCACCAGGAAAATTAGTGGTGAGAGAGATTGGGAAAAGGAGACTGTAGGTCAGACCTTGGTGCAGAAAGACACAGAAAGCAGTTCTAGTGACAAAGGAGTCTCTATTTTAGGGTGGGATACACACAGAAACAAACAGACAGGATACATAGATGATAAATAGATGATTTGGTACTGTCTGTGACAGTAGGGTCACAGACAGTACCAAAGCATCACCTCATCCTGGTGTTCTACTTTCTCATCTCACACAACCTTCTCCCATCATATCATGTCATCACCTCTTGTCTTTCCTGCTTTCTCCAATTTTTTCATTGTGTCTCCTGCATTTCTCTTCTTTAGTTGTCTGTTTTTACCACTAGTTTCTTTCCTTTCCCTGTCTCATGTCTCATTCCACATCCTTTCCCATCTTCTCTGCTCCTGTGCTCTTGCTATGCTTCCCCCCCCTCTCTTTTCTATTCTTTTCTTTTCCCTGCCTTTCCTCTCCTCTCTTTCTGCTGATACTCCCAGGCTTCAGCTCTTTCAGATCGACGTCACAGATTAAGAGATGAAAGCTTGCGGCCACAGAGCAGCAAAAGGCAAACTTCTTCATGTGGTTCTGACCAAGACCCTGGGAACTGTTGTTCTTTCAGCATTGGCTCCATAAGTCACATTGCTCTCCCCTTCATATCCTCTATTTGTAGGCGGGTGCTTGTGTGTTTGAGTGGGAAATTTGATACTAAGCTTTGATGCAGCAGAGGGCTGACACAGGTGGGCTGTGCTCCGTCTTCCCCTCACTGACCCATTAACTCTCCTGGGAAGAAAAACGGAGTAAAAACGAGTGAGATGAATGTGTTGAATTCATTTCTTGTCAGTAATTAAGCAAACTCCAGTGTAAACTCCTCCAGTGGTATAGTGGCTGATGTATTTGCTTGGCAAGAAAAGGGTGCTGCTTTGATTCTAGCCTTCTTTTAGGAAGGGCATCCAGTGTAAAACTCAATCTAAATCAAACTTACAACACCTTGACTCCTTTTTAGCCATTCTTTTGTAGATGTGCTGCTGTGCTTTGGGGTCATTGTCCTGTTGCATAACCCAATTTAAATTATTCTCACATTTGACTCTAAAATACTTGAGTATTCAGAGGAGTTCATGGTTGACCTGCTGCCCAGGTCACGCAGCTACAAAATGAATAATGCTCAAATCATCACCCTCCACCACTGTGCTGGACAGTTTTTATCAGGTGTGTGTGCTGATATGCTATGTTTAGTTTTCTCACAACATGGTGCTGTGCATTGTGGACAAACTCTCCACTTTTGTTTTGTCTGTCTGAAACACATTGTTCTGCAAATCTTGTGGGGCTTTTTTTTTTTCAAAAGCAGCATTGCGAACCAAAGTGTGGGCAGTAGCAATTCCTTTTTAAAGAAGGAATTGTTGTAGAATTGTCACTGACATTTTTCTTATTTGGCATTGTGTTAACAAACATTTGCTTGAGTGTGATTATTAAATAGAAAGCACTTAGATGTAGAAAAAAAGTGTGTATGAGAATAGGTGAATGAGATATGTTGTATAAACAGCATGTCTCATATAAGAGCCAGTTATTTACTTCGGCTAACTATGATCAAATGCACCTAGCTGCGACTTACCCTCCTAATGCCTACAGTAGCAGTAAGTGTGGACTTTCACCTTAGTTCTAAGGTTGTATTTACCTAATCTTAAAATCTGTCAATGGCCATACTAGCTTTATGATAATCTGATACATTAACCATTAGGATTTAAACAGAGTTTAAATTTCTACACCGTAAAAAAAAAAATCCTAAAAAACAGTAATATTCTGGCAGCTGGGGCACCAAAATAATATTATAAAATAACAGCAAAGAACTTTCCCATGAAAATACGGTTATTTCAGTAATGACAATACAGTCTTTTTCAAGTACTTTTAAACATTAAATTAGGAACAATTTAATGTGATTGAACAATGAAATTACCTCTAAACAAGGTCAATGAATGCGGCAATATGAAAAATAATACTTAAATGTACAGAAATATACAGTTAACAGTTGGTTTAAATAATAATGGATGGCATTCATATAGCGCTTCATGAGACCCTCAAAGCGCTTTACAATTCCACTTTATAATTCCCCTCTGGCCATCACCAGTAGGTGGTAGGTGAAGAGTCTTGCCCAAGGACACAACGACCGAGCGTGTCTGAGCCGGGGCTCGAACCGGCAACCTTCCGATTACAAGGCGAACTGCCAACTCTTGAGCCACGATTGCTCTAAATAACAATAATAATTATTATTATTTGATGAAAAAAAAAGTTTATAGGAATCATTTTATATATTTTTCCATAGCATTACATTGGAATTTAACAGTTAAATCTTTCAAATAACAGACAAATATTTGTGAAATTATGATGCATTTGTGAATGTTTTTAACAATCTAAATATGCACATGTAAAGACAAATACATTTAAAAAACAAGAAAATTATGTTTTACTACATTTACAGTGATTTTACGTTAATTTACATTTGAAATGTAAAATCACTGTCTATTTATGTAAATTTAATGATATTCTAGAAGAACAGTACAAAACTGTAAAATACGCAGTAAACTACTTTTATATTACAATTTTTTTTACAGTGTAGAGAAGGTCTTGCTTATTTCAGCAAGATAACAACAAACCACATTTTGTATGTATTCCAACCGCACAGATCCATTTAAAATGATTTATTACAGCAGAACAACATAGTGGGAGTTGAGAAATTATCCTCACCTCAAAGAGGCACCATGAGGACAGCAGGAGGTGTTGTCAGTGGGAGAGAGGAATGTTTTTTTTTTCCAACTGTCAGACCGATGACCTTTACAATAATACAAATTCTTCAGTCTTAGCGGGCGGAAATTTGACATTTTCTTTTTTTCCCTTTTTTTTTGTCAGAGCACAGATGTGGAGGGTAAACAGACAAAGGAATCAAAAAATCTGAGAGAAGTGCAGCTGGAACACAAGAGGTATGAAGACCCTTTATATCTTATATCTTATGTAAAGTTAACATAAAAGCACACAATTTGGAAGAAACGGTGCTGAGCCACTTGATGAAAGACTCACTCAATATTAAAAAAATGTTGCAACTAAATACAAACTACCCATGCAAGAATGATCCCAGTAAGATTAATAGTGTGTTTTTGTTCATTCCTTTTGGAACAAAACCAGTGTAGACTGGCTGGGTTGATGGATGTTAAGTGGCTGCAACTTCCACTATATATTAGTGGGTACAGAAGTTTAAAAAGCTGTCAAACACTTCCCGCTCACTGACATTTGGAGCCTGCAGGCATGTGGAGTTGTAAAATAGAACATTTGCAAGTTTTATGTGAAGCATTTTGTTAAGTTCACTATGCTTTGACAGGGTGAACGCGGTCTTTTTGGACAAGCTTGAAGGTCAAGCCAGAGGGAGCGAGAGAGAGCCAAAATTCGAAAGTACTCAGGAGGCAGAAAGTCAAGCCCCGTTGTCACACCTGAAACCAGATCCAGAACAGAGCTGCTCCGGCTGGACAGAAGAAGCTGGTGAGCTGAGACTGGACCTGTAAATAACGCTCATTGTTCTGTTTCTCATGCCTTTTTTTTTAGTCTGGCTCAGCACTGGTTAACCAAACCTAAATCGGACATTTGAGAAGACTTGCCCACCTCATCCTTTTTCAGTGGACTCTGACTGCCTGTTTAGTCTATGTTAGGTGTAGGTGCTTTACATGCTTGTAGGTAGGAAATGTAGGTAGGAAACTATGTGTGGTACGTTGTGATACTGTAGCTCCGGGCATTCAAAACCTGCTGAAACTTGTGCTTTTAGTAAGGGGGAGCCGTAAATGTGTGTGTGTCTCTATACTGTAAGAGTGAGTAACAAAGTATTTTCCACTTCTGCCTGGCAGTTAGCACGGATGATGCCAAATATCAAACACATTTAAATGTGTGACTTAGCAGACAGGGCACTGAGAGGATCAAAGCTTGACGCACGCAAACTTCTACTGTTTGTTATTACGATTCTGGCAGTCTTCGAGGTAAATTCTCTACTTGCGCTGAAGCAAGGCAAGACTGACAGACTCTTGGCCTGGAGCCAGACAGATGTGCCAAGGGGCAATGCCGCCCTTATACAATTGTTCTGGATTGACACCTGACTGGATACAGATGCAGATATGAATAACTCGTGTTCACAGCAAACAAAAGAAAACAGACTACCTATTGCATTTGAACATGTTCACCAAATGTGCGTTCTTTTTCAAATTATTGTGGTTAAAAACATTTATATTGTTATATTCCTAATATTTTTAACTATGGTATATAGAGAGTAATGTATAATATTTTTAACATATTTATTAATAAATAATACTCTCTGCAAATAGAAAGTGTACATATAATCATTTAAAAAGTGAGTTACAACAGTGGGTATCTGCAGCCCACTGTGAAACACGGTCGAGGCTCTGTCGTTGTTTGGGACGGCTTTTCAGCCAGTGGAGTTATGAACGCAGAAAATCTCATCAGATGGTCACACCCTAACTTTCTTTATTATTTGTTAGAGAATGTTATCCCATACAGAGTAACTATGTGGGATCATAATTTACGAAAAAAAAACCCATAATGCTGTAAATAAATGAAATAATTAATTGAGACGTGGAGCTTTGAAACCATAAAGACATCAAGAAAATGTTTGTTGACATAACTCGAGCAACACGGCAGTTTTTCTCATATTACAATCGGACTTCGTAGGGTTTCAGATCAGGAGGCTATGTCCATGTTTTACATACAGTCTATGGACAACGCTGAGCACACGCCCATTTCAATAGTGTCATCTTTATTCAAACCTTCTGTGCCACTTTTCACCCCGTTGAAAGTAGTTTGCCTAGCGGTCCACTGGAGGGCACTCCTGAAACTCTCAGATTGACCTAATGCATGCCCTGTTGACCTCGTATTCTGTTTTGAGTTAGACCACAGTGCACAGATGACAAAACTTGAACAAAGGACAAATAAGCTAAGATCTGTATTTGGTGTAATTGCTCTTGACAAAGGAAGGGCTAAGGATATATTGGAATCTGGTATTGGTAGTAAACAGTGTCTTGTCCTACCACTCAGTTGCTTTTCATTCTTCACTAATTGCTGTCTGAACACTAGCCACCAGCCCTATCTGCCAGCTAGCCCGATGATCATGTCTTTCCACTCTGCCGGAACCTGTTTGGGTGAAGGCCTCTCCTGTCCCTCACTATTTGCCAGCCCCACTCATCAAAGACCATCAACTAAAAAAAAACCCACCGCCTTTTTCTCGACTTCGCCGATGAATGGTTTGGCGAAAGTGTGCTTCTTCTTCGCTCTTGTTTTTATTGCCCAGTCCAATAATTTGTGGTGCAGACTGTGTTTTTACATGCAAATGATTAATTTAGGGAATGTCTGCAACCATTCATTGCTACAGATGGGAATGGAAACCAGCCTCGTGTAAGCTCTTACAATGTCACCATCAATGAGATTTATTAAAGAGAAGATCATTACATAAATTTTTTGGTCATGAATCTGCTATGTTTAACAATGATAATGTCCTATTATTACTGTGATAATCGGCGTCATCATACCCCAGCAGCATCATAATGAATGATGGGGGACTCGAGAGGAATAGTTGCTAAAGTGATCAGACAGGAGAGTCTCTATGCTGCCTGAAAGAAATGACTGTAAACATTGGAATCCCCCTTTCCTTTGTTTGACTATATTATTAACAAAATATCTAAGAAAATCAACATTTTGGGGATTGGCTCTAGAGCGTTTGGTAACCAATCATGTGTACAAATGTTCTGCAAAATAGATCGTGATAGCTGAAAAAGAAAATATGAAAACATGGTATGATAAGGCCTCCAGCTATACATGAGAAGGAAAGAAAGTATATTTCAGGACAATCAAGGAGCCCTCTTTCCACAGGGGTCTCAAGAGAACAACAAATTAAACTTTATGTGTATTCTTTCCTGTGTGTTTTCCAGACCCACGGTCTGAGTATGACCAGGCCCTGATGAAGCTCATCAAGAGCTTTCCAAACTGTGACAGAGACTTCCTAGAGGACATCTTTACCCAGTGTAACAGGGATTACGAGGAGGCGTCCACACTACTTATCAGCACACTGAGTTGAACTTCATGTATTATAATTTTTTTCCCCATAAACACAACAATTTACAACAGCTCCTACAGGCATCTAGAGAGAAAAGAGTTAATGAAGGAGCTGTTTGTCCTTAATTTTCTGTTTAACACTGTAGGCCATGGGCCAAATAAGCATGTTTACTCAGGGTGCAGATGGTAGAGAATTGGCAAAGACAAAGTTTATCTACTTTGATGGTAGATCAGTATACAAAGCAGAGCTGACTACAATGCATTAGACTCCTTTGAAAACATACCTACATGATATGTGCTCTATGGGATCTGTTTTTGATTATGCTATTAATCACTGAGTGTTTGGTGTTGTGTATCTGTCTGCATTCAGTAGTGAGTCATGTTGTGGTTTTGTCTTGACATCGAGTAGAATTGATGTTCGTTTTCACCAGTTTGGTTAAAGGTCATCACAATGACTCAAAATCTTCAGCTCATATTTGGAGCTCTTGATTAAATCAGTGTGTGCAAATGGAAGAAAGCACTAGCAACATGCATGATGCTTTTTGTTCTGTTTTATAATTAAAGTTGTGTGTAATGTATCTATAGAAAAAAATTTTTTAAGTATGCCATTTTTGACTTTAGAAAATTGTTCTGCCACATTGTGCCTGTCGGGACAGAAACGTTCTAACAGGCACATACAAAAATGACATTTTTCCAAAGAAGTCCAGTTATTCTTTCTTGAAGCCGAGGTTTTTTGTAGAAAGCTTTTTGTTATTAGTTTCAGTTCAAAGTCAAAGTTGTTTTTAGGGGGCTGCAGGGAAACACTGTTTGGTTGAATGTTCATCACTGTTTATATTCATGTGTTGTAGCCATTTAATCCCTTTGCTTCTCATCACTGTGTTACACAGTGGGCAGTGAGCTGCTGCTGGTGCAGTAAAATTTAACCTCATAACATCAATGAACTGGACAGCACAGGTGGTTATCACCTGGTGGTGGCAACAAAAGAACAAAGGGCGTTGCTCTCAACACGAGGGGCTGAAATTCCCCTTTTACTAAAGCATGAAGTCATGAGGAGTGCTACAGAGTCATCCGGGAAATGTCTTCCCTTTGGAGAACACCAAGAAATCACATATTATTGCAGCAGTTTTACACTTAGTCATAAAGGTGATGCATTTAAATTTCAGTGAAAAATATTTACTGTGTGGTATACCCCTAAATAAACTCATCTATTTAAATCAAAGTCAGTACATTTTCATTTCTGTGTAGACAGATATTACAGTTTTGTATTGTGCATTTCAGTAGTATATCAAAAAAGATCACAGAGACATAGAGCATAAAGCTGCTCATATTCTAATTTATTTACTGCTAGCAAGTGAGCTAGCAGTCACACATTCCTTTGCTGGTACAATTGTCATAGTAAGAATATCAAATCATGGCAAGGCTCATTGGCTAATGACTTGTTACTGACAAGTCATTAGCCAATGAGCAAGTGTAATATACCATTGATAATCCTCCTTTTTGAAAGGACAGATTTTTTTTTATTCAATATGATTCAAAATAAGTGACCAAGATATAAACTTAACAGCAAAGTGTTTACAGAGGTAAGGAAAGAAGACCTTTTTTTGCAACCATAGCTATTGCCCTGTGGATTTCAGGAAGAATGCAAGTTTCAGGCTCTTCTGCAGTGGCCTAATTTTTTCCAACCAGGTAGCTATGGTCATGTTTTTTCACTGTCTATGCAAGCAGCTCAAGCAAACAACAGATCCCCAGATCAGTTCAGCAGCAGGTGAGTTCAGATGACCCCATTCAAAGTGAATACGAATTGAGAGTGTTGAAGCCTGAAATGCATCCACGTAAATCCTGCCTAAGCGTCATTATATTTGCTGCATTCTCTCCAGGCAGCTCCAGCATTTAAACCACACAGGGTATTTCCAGTTGTGTGAATGCCGCATTGCAGTACGCATATTTATAAATAGAAAGAAATATGCTCTGCCTAAAATGTATTATTTAATTAACAAAACGTTATAATTCACGTGTAGAACCACAAAAAATTGCAACCACTCGATCATATTTTTTATTTAATCCCAAAATCGGTTTTCTACAACAGACTGTGTTAAAGGCTGCTTAGAGGAACAGCTGGATTAAAGTTTTTTTTTGTTTGAGTGCCGGTTAATTCTGGGTGGGGAATGATGAGGTTAGATCATAATGTGCAGCAGTCACAAATACAGTAAGAGAAAATGTTTTTGGAAAGCCTTGAGGCCTTTTGAGTGTATCACTATCAAGAAAACAGGAAAAATCTTGAAATGAACTGGGTATGTACGTGTCTGTGTGGGTGAGAGGTGGGGAAACACCACTTATATGTTGCTTAATCAATACAGTTCAGTGAACATCTGGGAGCTGATGAGACACTGGTGTGGGAAGGTATCGGGTGATGTCTCCTCAGGCTGTGTGGATCTCTTACGGGACTGTTCGCTCACATCAAATGTAAACAGCAGAGAGCAGATCATAGCAGTACGTTTACAGTTACAGTTATGTTTTCTAGACCAAAACATAAAATAGATGGATGTGGAATGATTTGTTTTACTTTGGAAAGTAATAAATCAGTCAACCTGCTGCTTGGAAAAGAAACTGGATGTTTTTTTCTGAGTTGCAGGGTCGTGCACTTTATGATATCATATATAGGGAAACATTGGGTATTGGGCAATCTTTGTGTCTGCTGCAATGAATTAATGTCTGTTTAAGACTGGCCTCTTGAGAAAGAAAAAAAAAAGGCAACGGCATTAGTCATTCGTTCAGACAGCTGAAAACAACTGTGTCTATATTCAGTGCCAAAGCAGAAGGTAGCGTGACTTTTATATTAGAGAAGGGTGCTTGGATGAATGGATGGGCACGCAGAGTGCATGACTTCAGCTCCAAAGACATGTCAGGTTGGTTCACACTTTTGACAAATATCACGGGAAACACCAAAGCAAAACAGAAAGTTAATTAGGGAGAAAATTTTACCCAGCTGTTTGGTCGGCCAGTTTATATGTAGAAAACGTTTCTTACATTTAGTCACAACTGAACTCTGTGTTTAGCTGATACACCGTAACTAAAACAGATTAGCCAGTCAGTCATATAACAATTACGTCTTTAAGGGTATTGTTTGAGTTACCCTTGAAGAGGTAAATATTTTGCCCAGGAGTTGGAGATCCTCCTGGTCACCTACGTGCTTGGCTGGTTTCCTCCCACAGTCCAAAGACATGCAAGTTTGGTTAAATGGTAATTGCAATTTGGCCATTCTAGCTCTCACTCTCTATGTTAGCACAGCTTTGAAATGATAGACTCTGTTGTGAAGTAGTTTTTGGCTCTAGATGTGAAGGAGAAATCAAGGAACACAGCATGCACATATGGTAGCAACTTGTCAGTCACCACCTAGAAGCATACCTCACTTTATTGTCCTTTGTGAAAAATAAAGATTTAATGTAGATCATCATTTGCAAAATGAACATGAACAATAAGTTGTATTAAGTAAGACTAAACTAGTGACTGAGACCACAAACTCACCAGGAAATTGTTTACTAAGGTCAAGGATTGTTTCAGTGTAAGTAGCATATAGGTCTGAAAAGTGAAACAAGTGAAGAAGTACCTTAAACCTGTATTCTTTCAAATGGCCAGCAGAGGGCAACTCCTCTTGGGTAAACAGTTGTGGACTCCTCTGCTCTGTAATCTCAGTAAACATTCCTTCCTCAATGATTTCAATTATTATTTCATACAACATTATCATGTTGTATGAAATAGAACGTAATGCTTATTTTGTAATTTGTGCTCATTATAAGGTGACATTTATTGTATTCTATCTTGTTAACTTGTCAGTCAAAATACCTACACAATGGTGACGCCATGGAAGTCCACCTTTTATATGCAGCATATGGTTTGACCAGTGTCTACTGGATGGATGGATGGATGATGGATGGATGGATGATGGATCATATCTTAGCCTTGCAGGAATTCAGTAACAGTGCCATATTCTCGTTCAGTGGTCTTCACTTGGTTACTTCAGTTTTTAAGGCAGATTAAAACTGTAGGGTAGAGTGTGCCATACAGTATAAAGTGTACAGTTGAATTGAAAAACAGAAGTAGCATGAGTATCATTAAAGATAAAGATTAAATTATGATTACGATGCAGACAAAGTTGTAGCATGACAGCTGACAAACTGATAACTTCCAAGGCCACTCCCAATAAAAATGAAAATAAGAATTAAAGTTCAACCCTAAAAACCAGAAATAAGAATAAGAAATAAGAACTATACATGAAATACATGAAACAGTTTTGTTTTTTTTAACATATATTGTGTTTGTCCACATAGCATGCTATAATGTGGGTACGAAAGCAGGGAAAGGGACTCCCAATCCTACACTTTAATTTTATTTTTTTAAATGCCTCACATGGCAGTGCAGGGCCAATTTAAAAGGTGTGGCTAAAAACCTTGTAAAACATTTACCTTATCATAAGTCAGAAGTGGCAGCCTTATTTTGCTGCCTCCAAAAATACACTGTTATGTAGTTTTCATGCCTGATTGGCTTTAGCTCATGATACGCAGTGACACTGTTTTAGTAATCCGATCACAGTAAATCTTTGCATAACTTTAACCTTGTAATTTCAGTCAACCAACACAACACATAACCTCAACCACAGCCCTGACAGCTTCATAAAAAGACTCCTATGAGTCATTTTGGCTGTGACAAATGACCTACTTTGGACTATAGGTATGAATGCATGTTTCTGATCCTTGTGTGTGGAACAATTGTTTTTCAAGAGCAGGAGGAGATCAGAAACAGACAAAGGCTTGTAGCAGGGGAGGTCTGGTCCAGCAGGAGAGAGGAAGAAGGGGGCAGGTGCAAGAGCAAAGGGATTCTGTCCCAGAGCTTCAAAGCAGAGAGTTTTTTCCAGCATATAATTCAAATTGCACAAAAGAAACACATGTTTTGACACACATGTGCTGAGATGATACATGTAGAGGTAAATACGCTAAACTCCCACATCACTCCCACTGGAGTGAGGGATACTGATCCTTTCCTGTCTGGTTACTGGCGTTGGTATACTGTTATTGTTGAACAGAGATGAGTCAGAGAACACTGTGTGCACAGGAAGAACTGCCTTTTCACTCTCATGCTAATACTCTTCATGCAGGTCTTGGGTTTCTGTTTGTTGGCCGCTAGGTGTGTACTGCAAGCCTGCATGCATTTGTGTGTGTGAGTGAGTGACTCCAATGATATCAGATATTTATTTGAATTACTTCAAAGCCTTGAACTTCAGATTTATTATCTACATGCATTTCTGTAAGGTTTCCCAGATGTTAAAATTTTAGTCTGTTTAAATAGGGGGAATTTACACGAATTTTCAACTCCATTCTTATTCTTGGACTCTGCTAGAGCCATTTTGCATCTTTCACAGTTCAAAATAATCATTATTATACTGAGCCTTGGTGCAGCCCGTAGACAGTATATAAAAGATGGTTGTACATAGGATAACATCATTCATTGGTTAGTGAATTTCTTTTATGAAACCTCAAGCTATTTTTTGCCATTACCATGCTGTCATTTGGAGTCCAGACGTAATGAGCAAGGGGGGATCTAAGTGTGAAGTACTACAGGGAAATTACATTCTCACTGGCCAGCTTGTGACTGACAAGTTGTTAGGCAATGGGCATACCCTGATTTCCTCATTTATCTACCTTTATGACAGTCGTAATAAGCATAATTTACAAAATGAACCTAATGTTGCATTCTGCACAATATGAGAGTAGCAATTGGCACCAGAAAGTGTTTACTGAAGACAGATACGGAAGAGCCCGCAATTATTTTCCCATAGACTTTAAATCTATTGCAATGACTATGAGTCTTTTGCAGCTCTTGCCATAAGCCTTTCGTCCTTGTACAATCATTATAAAAACAATTCACCCGCATTGCTGCCAATAAGTTGAACTTGTTTCTGGTGGGTGTTGGACTTCAATACGCCTGCCCTTTGTAATTATCATCCATTTGTCATTTTCATGGATAGAATTTCATGGAGCGAAAAGTGGCAGAAAGCTTCCACTTTGGTGGCCTCAGAATCTCATATCTGCTATTTGCAGTTGATATGGTTCTGTTGGGTTCATCATCAGCTTCAAAGCCAAGTGTGAAGTGGTAGGAATGAGAATCAGCATTTCAGTACCCTCTTCTCAAGAACGGCTCCCAAATGTCCTAAACCAAAAAGCAGAGTCCAACTTCACCCAGGCGGTTGGAACTGGTCAGGACTGAGGGAACTGGTCCAAACCAAAAACAGGGAGCAAGCGAGTCCGAAAACAAAGAAAGTCATGGAGGATGACACCATAGCCAGCAGTGCAGGCGGGGCAGTTTTAGAGGCTGTCCGTGGGGTCAGGGGCGGAGACAGTGCAGGTAATGGGGCTGACCGCATGACCATCGGTAGAGATGGAACAGTTCAGGAGGCTGAAGGAAAGAGAAACACTAGGAGCACAGACCTCTGGCTCGAGTGGAGCAGGACCAGATGGCACAGCACAGACCTCTGGCTCAGGGGGAGCAGAACCAGACAGCGGAGCACACACCTCTGACTCGGGCAGAGCAGGACCAGGAGGTTAAGTGCAGACCTCTGGAAACTCTCTGTCTATGGACAGGAACAGGTGCAGGAACATGCTGGACAGCAGCTGATCCCACCCAAAGAACTGACCTGGATGCTGGGACGGACTGGGTCTCCGCTGGCCTCATCCTGTGAACTGGAATAGCTGCAGGGACTTGCTGAACACCAGCCACCCCCACCAGAGGAACTGGTATGGGTGCTGGAGAGAGCTGGGTCGCCCTGGGAGCAGGAACAGGTGGAGGAGATGGCTCAGGTGGAAGAACAGTCTTAGAAACATGCAAAGGTGGGGCCCAAAGTCTTCAGAGGGAGTTCCAGAGGGCAGACAGTCATAGTAATCACAAGCTTGGAAACAGAACCAGTCTTTTCATATTCTAGCACAAGTTCAAAGTAATCAGTCTTCAAAAAGGATAATTCAGTGTCCTTGGAAGTGAGTAGCTTGGGGAAGGAAAACACTGACTTTAGGGTCACTAGCCCAGCCTCTTTGCAGACTGATTTAAAATAAGGCAAATAATCGGCTGATTCGGATACACATTGCACTGGTTCAGGGTTGTGTTCAGAAATGTAGTCTCCTTACCTCATGGAGGGAATAATGGATGGATGGATGGAGAATTAACCTCACTGTCGCCCATTAAAAGATTCAAGTTCAAGGCACTTCTACTTCACTTTCAGATAAGAAGACTATATCCAACTTTCATATACACTCTACTGTACAGCAGAAACAAGCTGTTCTTGTTCACTCCCCATCTTAAAGTTTGCAGTTGCAAGGAGAAGGTTTAAGCAGCAGGTGGGCCGGAGCTGTTCTTAAGATTCCCAAATTAAGCATGTCTACAAAGCCAAGAGTAGAAAAAAATGGTGACAAACAAGCGACATTAGTAGTCTGAAGCCTGAGTTTTTGGCACACAGATATTATTTGTACACATACTGACCACATTATTTGAAACTTTACCCATGTTTAATATGAACATCCAGCACTGTAACTATGTATTTAAAAAAATAAGGAAAACATAACAGGCCCACTTTTAGGAATTAAGTTGAGGTTTTTGTTAGAATGTCTTTCTTTCCAGTTGTTTTACCTTCAAGCAGTTGTCAGAGGACCACCCAGCCATTGTTTCGGAGGATGAGCTGTCCCCGAAGGAAGACCATTACCTCAGCAAATGGCAAAGCTACACAGACTAACACAGACAAGCATGGATGCAGAGGCCTTCAAACATTTGGGAGACTCAGAGCTGGGGGATTCCCAGAGGGTGGTTCACAGTCAGTATGAGATCACTTCATGCTGTAGTGCTCCACACACACACTCACACACCCCCAAACCTCTGGGTGAAAAATACATTGAAATATGTGCACTTGAGATACACCCCGACAGTCATACACAGCCATAAAATTCTGAAGAATATTAAATATCGGTTTGAAAAACATAAAGCATTTTGATATGTTGGAAAACACCTCCATTTGTTTTTATGGCTCTGGAGATTGGTTATATGAAAGACTATTTCACATCAAATTACAGTGTGAGCTCATGCGTGTTAAGGTCACACATCAACTTTGGTTTTCTGCTGCAGAACTGCTGTCTGCAGGCACAGGAAGGTGAATCTGCACTTCCAATCAGTCAGCCAGAAAAGAAAGAAAGAAGCACTGTATCAGAAGCTTGTTAGCTAAATTGCATAACTCACACTCGAGAAATTATGTAAATTGCAAATCACGCAATATAAGGTCACATAAAAAGGTTAGAAAAAGAATGATAACTGTACTAGCATATTCATAACTGCAAGCTATGCTAATAGCAACAAAACTAAAAGTTTGTATCCATGCCGGGATCTCCTTAAATGGTTCAGATTGTAAATGAATTATAGATATAGCTGCCATGCTGTCATCTATCATTTTCAGGATTTTGCAGCATTGATGTTTTGTATTTTTATCTGTTTGTTTGTTTTTTATTGTTGTTGTTTTTTGTTTGTTTGTGCATTTGTCCAAATATGATCAAGAAAATCATAAACATAAATAATGACAGTGGTCAAAATGATAAAACATAACATTTGTCACTGTTAAGCAGTGTTGGGTAAGTTACTTTAAAATAGTAA
>NW_024582641.1:678453-717645 GCF_018398535.1 Haplochromis burtoni | reverse complement strand
TTTTGGCATAATAACTAGTTACCGTGCTCGTTACCACAATAATAACGTAGTTACTGTAACGCGTTACTTAATAACGCGTTAGTCCCAACACTGCTGTTAAGGAATATTTCCTCCCCTCCGTCTCCAAGTGTATACTAGTAGGAGATCAGGTGAATGTTGGGGTTCTCTCTCTCTAATACTTTAATGCATCTTCAGGCAGCTTTTGTGAATTGCACTGCACGACATGAATGACACTGAATTTAACTGAAGACACAAGTTTCCATTCTGAATAGTGTCTTTAAATAATAAAAAAATATCAATTAAAGTTCAGTCAGCTTATTATTTCAAATTAGAAAAGCTATTGATTATAGCTTGTAGTTTAACATATCATTTCACAACACTATTATTACACTATCAATAGAAAACTTTAAACAAAATCTCAGAGACCACAAATCTCTGCCAAGGCAGTATTTACTTTCAAGGAAATAATTTAGTATTTTGTATATGTTCATTTGGTTTTCTTTGTTCTTTTTAAGCATACGTTAAGATGTTTATAATGCAGTAAATGAAGAAAGGGAAGCGGTACACATATTTATTTTAATTACAGAAACCTTCTGAAACAGGTATTAATTTGTAAATAACTGGAGATTAATGACCACTGCTTATGAAATATTATACTGCAGTATATTTCTACCTAGGCATATAGAAGACATTGTGAGGTCAACCTGAAACGTAAAAGTGAGGTCAGAGGTCAAATCTGACATGACATTTGGACACAAACTATAATGTGATGTTTAGAATCCCCATACAACAATATCATTTTATAAATATTACCACTACAAATAAAGGACGTGGATAAAAGACATTTTATGAAAATTTGACCTTATTTGACCTTGAAGAAGAGGCCAGAGGTCCAAAGTAAGTGATATTTAGAATCCTCATATATTGTTCCCTCTATGCCTAAATGCAAAAAATGGCAGTAAGCTCTGTTTAGCATTGTTATCAATTTTACCTTCAGATCAATCTTTTGATCTTTAAGGAGAGGTCAGAGGTCAAATAAGAATTGCTATTTTAAATCTTTGTTGTATGTTGACAACATACACCCCATTTGTAAGAATCATACTGTCTAGGTTATAAGGCTTTGTCAGTTTTCAACCAATAAATCATGAAGTTGACCTTCAAAATTTTAATTGTCCATTAACGTGAGCCCACTGTACACACCTACAAAGTTTTATCAGAATTTGATTTGCAGACAGAAAGAAAAACACACACACAGACACATTAACAAAAAATCTAATTTTTTATTTTTAAAAATCACACTGTCCATACACTACTATTTTGAACTCTATTCTCTAGTGATATAAATAAAGAAATTGTACTGTTCAGTTTGTACTGCTGCTCATTCCTGTGCAATATCCCACCTGCCCCCCCGTCACATTCCTGTTTAAGATTTTCTTTATTTAATCACTAGTGTGTACATAGATTTATATATACATATATATATTTAGTCAGTTAACTGGAAATCTCTCTTTTTTTTTCTTTTACTACATCTTGTTAATATTTTGCTCTTGATTTTTCTATTTATTTTTTATTATTTTATCTTTTCTCTTCTACTGTACCATTCTGCTGAGTGACTGTCTTCTGCTCGTCAACTGCATTTCATTGCAATGTTGACCCTGTGCTAACTTGCATATGACAAATAAAACTGAAAACTGAATAAATAATAAAAAAAAATTAATAATCTAAGCATATGCATGCAGCAGTGTTGTGTTGTGTAATGTTGTGTAGTGATGTCTTGATAAAAAAAAAAGGTTTTCTTTGTAAAGTTTTTTAAGATATCAGCTTCCTAAAATTCTGCCACCACCACAATACACAGAGTTGGCGGGGGGATTGCTTTTGTAAAACATCAGCAGCAATGGTTCTTCCCAGAAACAAAATCCTGGTTACACTGGCTAATCCACAGACCTCACTGGACAACTTGCAATGGGACTATTTCTTCAGTAGAAAGTAGTTCCAATGAAAACTGTTCACAGTGAGGTCTGTGGATTATCCTGAGCAACCAAGACATTCTTTCTAGAAATAGATGTTCCACTTAAGTTTTTCAATTGTAATTTTTCAACACTTTAAGCACCGCAAGCAGAATTCCAGTCACCTCCATTGTATTGGGGGTGGTGATGGAAAACTCACTGGATATTTCAAAACTTCAGTACATAAAACCAAAACTATCTGCATCGTTTGCTGTAAGTAAGATGTTTTTAGTGTTAGTTTGTGTGTGTGTATGTGTGCGTGTGTTACTGAAATACTGACCGTTTAAATTATTTGTACCTAATGCGTCAAGTTGTAACTGGCTGCATTTGGCCAAAGATACAACAAAAAATGATTTACGGATCCAGGAGAGAAGTCTGACACTGTGCAGTCTGGTTTTGATAACACCCTTCATGCTCCTGTTAGACTTTACTTTTGGGGCGTTGTGGTGTGAAGTCTTTACTAACTGTCATAAAACATTTCCTATGGTGAGGAATGAGAGGTATATTTCAGGGTGCTGCTAAACCTCAGACTGACCTGGGAAAAGCATGCTAGTCGTGGAACTCAGTCATGTAAAGATCAGCTAAAAATGTTTGAACACATGTATTCAAATAGACATACACAGGAATGTGTGCATGCAATGTGCAAACGGACACTCCTGTTCTTACTTTGTATCCCTCCTCCCTCACTCTCTTTCTCACACATGCACACACGCACATAATATGCACTCACAAACAATGTCAAACCACTACTGAGTCACTTTGCTTCCTGAGGGAAAAATTGGCTCCACAAGGAGGGCAGTGAAGGCACTCCTCGCCTGTTGGCCGATAGCGCTGACAGCAGCACATGTCTTGTGTGTTCCCATACCCTGTGCTCCACTCTGCTCACACGGCATTCGCGCCCTCAAAATGTGAAGTACTTTACAAAGAAGAAATAGGCAGATGGTAAGATTTTTTTTTCCATCATGCAACAACATCCTCATTTGGATTAGATTCTTTCTGCAGCAGAACATCACATTTTCAGTATTTAAAATATTTTCACAGTACTATGTATTGGGCGGCATGTACAGTGGTTAGCATTGTCGCCTCACAGCAAGAGAACATTCTGGGTTTGGCTTTGGGCCTTTCCCTGTGGAGGTTGCATGATCTCCTTGTGACTATGTGGGGTTTTTTCCCAGACATCCAAAGACATCCATGCAAGGTTAACTGTTTGTTTTAAACTGGTCTAAATGTTCATATTGCATTAGTCACAACATTAACCTGTCCAGGGTGTAGCGTTCATCTCAACCAATGACCCTAGGCATGGATGCACTGCTCTCCCAAGCCTGGTTATATAAGCGTACAAGAACAAGAACCCCCCACACCCTCTAGCAGATCATTACATGAAGGAACCTTTTAAAAAAAACAAGCGCGTCCATGCTCACAGGTGTACACACGGGTGATCACACCCACAAACTACACCCTTTTTGGCTCCTACCTCAAAGCACACTGTGTTCTGTTGATCTTATGTGCTGCACAATAATGTTTAATATTTAGTATTTACTGTCATATTCCCATATATCACTGTGATGTTGTTTATTCTATTACTCTTGTTCTCTTCTGCTTGTTTTCTTTTTTCTTTCTCAGCAGGTGACCCAGGTGATTGATATATGCATTTTTTTTTCTCTGCCCGTTCTGTTGGTTTATGTTTTTTGCCCTTCTCCCCCGTCCCTCTTCTCAGCTGTTTCTCTTTCCCTCTTTCTTTCTCCCCTTCTTTCCCCCAGTCAAGTCTGTCCCATATTCAGTAAGTGAAAATAAAATAAACAATAAAAGGTGAATCAAATGGACCATTATGGCAAGGCTGGGATGGTCAATTTGGTAAAGTAAATCCGTTGGCCATCTTTCTTTGCCTTTAGACAACAATTCTGATGGCAAAAGAGCCAAACGGGACAGGCAAAAATAAAAAAAAAAAAAAAAAAAATAAGCGTACAAGAAAATGTATGGGTCATATATTATACACATGTTCCTGGCTATTAATTTACTAGTTGATAAAATGGGAGCAAAAAAAATCTGATTAGGGAGTAATCTAGAAGTCATAAAAAACATGAAACAATCAACAATTGATGCTATTTATTCTAAAGTACACATTGTATGTGTAGTTAAGAACCATTTGAGTCTTTAATAATTAAATCATATTTGACATGTTGGGCAGCACCATGGTGTGGTGGCAGTGGTGCTGGCTCACTGCAAAATGTTTCTGGGTTCAAGTCCACCATCTGGCCAGGGACTTTCTGTGTGGCGTTTGCGTGTTCTCCCCTTGCGGGAGGCGGGGTAAAGCCTGGGACAGGTCGTCTATAAATCAGTCAGGGCTCTAACATTTGAAAACATATGTAAACATGCTAATTTTTTTCTGACAAGGTTGCAGTTACTTATTATCAGCAGATTAGACATGCGAACCCTCCCATCTCCTACGAATATGTAGGACTATTTTCTTCCATTTGTGCTATCTCTCTTAAATTAGAAATATCCTGTCTCAGAGTGATGCTGAAAAACTTGTTCATGCATTTATTACTTCTAGGCTGGACGACTGTAATTTATTATTATGAGGATGTCCTAAAACCTTGAAAAGCCTTCAGTTAATACAAAATGCTGCAGCAAGACTACTGACAAGGACTAGAAAGAGAGAGCATATTTCTTCTTTATTGGCTTCCCTTCACTCGCTCCCTGTTAAATCCAGAATTGAATTCAAAATCCTGCTCCTCACATACAAGGTCTTAAATAATCAGGCTCCATCTTATCTTAACTCTTAATCCTCCCTTAATTATGCTGCAATAGGTATAGGCTGCTGGGCTATGATGCATTGAGTATTTCTTCTTCAGTCATGTGTTAATAGACCTCTCTGTCATATGATTGCAAACAGTAGCTAACAGTGGCAAAAACAGCAGCACTACTGGCAGTTTAGCATATTCCCAAGAGCTCCTGTACCGGAGCTTTTTCAAGGCCTACTGGCAGATTCCCTTGTCTGTGGAGTCCAAGGAAAAAACAGCCTTCTCCTCTTCGTATGGTTTGAAGCAATTTGTCACATTTGTGTTCGGCTTGTTTGTAGCCCTAGCCACCTTTCAACACCTCATGGAACAGGTGCTGCACTGGTAAGCTGCTTATGCTGCTGCTTTTTTGGATGACATCATCACCTGAGCAGAGCATGTGCAGTAGGTGGCTGCAATCTTAATAATGTTAAGTCTTTTATTCTTACAGTTTTATGCTTTTGCATGCTTTTATTGTGACATTTGTTTGACTTGTTTCCGGGAGACTCCTCATCCCCCTTATCACTAATTTTACACAACTGTGAGAGTTCATGCCCTGGAAAGACTCTGCCATTGACAAATCATTGGCCTTCACCGAAGGCCAATAAGAGGGTCTGGCAGGAGGATTAGAGCGGAGTCATTGGGTGGTGAATGTTTTATTGTTTTTATATATTTACATTTTTGTTTTCCCTGGCCAGGGTTGTTTTATTGCTTGCTTTTATGTTAAATAAATTGTATTTTAGTTTTATTTCTCTACTACCTTGGCTCCCCCACTGCTCTTCCTGTTTTAGACGGGTTTCCCTTCTGATAGAACCGTGTGACGAAAATGTCTCAAGTAGAATCTTTGGGTATCTGTACTTGTACTTGAGTATTTCTAACTGTTAATTCTTCTATTTTACAAGAATTTCTCTACTTTCTACTACTTACATTGTCAAAACAGGCTTGCTACTTTAGGCTTAAGATCTTCAAGGGGTTTTTCTCTTTATTATTGTAGTTGTCTCTTCAGCTCTGCCACCTCGAATCTGACCTCCTGTCTCTTTTTTGG
This sequence comes from Haplochromis burtoni, assembly GCF_018398535.1. NCBI lineage: Eukaryota > Metazoa > Chordata > Actinopteri > Cichliformes > Cichlidae > Haplochromis > Haplochromis burtoni. The sequence goes on along the minus strand of NW_024582641.1, from coordinate 711,814 downwards.
TATCAATGTCTCCAAACCATACATTGTAGCAAGTGTCTTTACCACCTTTAAAATCTTCTGTGAAACACCATAGCAAACCTGAAGCCATATTTGTGCTTTGCAGCATACTTTACTTGCACACGGTTGCTGAATGTACATACAAACGGCTGCAGCAGCCACTTCTCCAACGGTGACAGCGAAGCTGGTCCATCGGTCGGCCACGTGGCAAGCAGTAGCGGCATGGCATCGGGGCGGCGTGGCTCACGGGCAGCCAGGTGTGCATCCGGCACGCGGGGCCATGAGGTGCTCCGGCCTCAGGTGGAGGTGAGGCTGGTCTGGCCCTCATGCCAACCTCGGGCTTACATTCAGGCTCCGTTGGCACGGGAACCTCCATGTCCTTGTGCAATTCCTCCACTGTTCGGGGCTGAAGCAGCCCCTCGTGCGGCTCCTCCACGGCTCGCGGCTGGCGAGGTGCCTCACGTGCCTCCTTCACCACCGGAGGCGTGGACCCACGCGTGCCTTCTCCACCACTGCCGGTAGGTGCTGACCCTTGCGCAGCTCCTCCACCTACGGCAGGTGTGGACCCTCGCGCACCTCCTCCACCACTCCCGGCTGAGCAGTTCGCGGACACGGTAGTTGCTGCCCTCCTCCCTGGAGCCGGGACAGGCGCAGGCACCTGCCGGGCACTAGCCACTCCCACCCAAGGAGCGGAGACGTGTGCGGCTGCAGACTGCGTCTTGGCTGATCGCACCCTGGGGGCTGGCACGGGTGCCCCTTCACTGCCAACGCCGTTGGGGAACGCCGGTGGGAGCGGCAGCGGTGACGGCCTGGACCGGATCCGAGCGGCCAGCTACTCAATCAGTGCCAGATGACGCCCGGTCCGGTCTTTCAGCTCTTCCCGCCAGTGCCGTGACACACTCCCTCTTCTTTGCAGTGTATACTTCTACGTCTTTAGGCTCTCTTCCACTTGCTTACTACTACTCTCTATTCACACTGTTGCCAACAGTGTTGGTCAAGTTACTTGAAAAAAGTAATTCGTTACTAATTACTGATTACTGAATAGAATGTCAGCCCAATTCTATTTTTTATGCATTATCCATCACATAAAATTGAATCAAATGGAAACCTTCTTTTTAAAATTGTTTTATGAGTTTTAATCTTTTAATTTCATGCACATTGCTTTAAGCAAAAACTAAATTATATGCAACTGTCTTTGACTTGAAGAAATTTGTTTAACATTTAAACCTATTTTCTGCATATAAAATACAATAATGTTTTGTGTTTACACTCACTCCTTTAAATAGATGTAAAAACACAGCAAAAAATAAATAAAATCAAAGATTCTCTAAGTCCTGTCACTCTTGATATATTTTCACCTGTTTAGCAGGAGTGGGGCCGGTGGAGGCTTGCCTAGTGCCTCAGCGGTCATGTCAGTGGGGGGATCCGGGGTTCTCTAGCATATCGAGACTATCTCTCCACACCATTACATATTCCATATGTACGGGGTATGACCCCCCTTGGTTGTGGCGTGTGGATACTTCTTTAAGACACTCCAGCTCGCCCGGCCACACCCCAGAGCTCTCATATAAAACAGCTGTGTTGTGCGTGTGAGTGACTTTTCTTCAATAGTGCTGTGTGTGTCTGCGTCCGTCCGTCAGGAGCCTGTTTTGGCAGCCTCCCTGGGCGCTAGCCTCTCCCCTGTCATTTCCCTTAGCTTAGTCTCCCTTAGCTGGTTTCCCTCAGCCCCGATTCCCCTTAGCTTGGTTCCCCTTAGCTTTCCCTCGGCCCCAGTCTCACCTAGTTGGTCTCCCGTGGCCCAGTTCCTTCGCCCATTGAGCTGGCATCTGTGTGTGTGGTGATCAGGCTGTGTTCCCTCAGCGTCTTGCCCACTTTGCAGGCTTTGCGCCGCTGGGACCTCGCTGTGCTTCAGCCGGCAAGTGAGCATTTTATGGTCTGTTAGCCTGTCTGCCGGTCCGCCGCAGCCAGCGGGACTCCGCACATTCTAGGGAGACCGTGCTTGGTTTTTCTAAAAGCATTTAAATGGCTTCCCCCGTCTCATGCCTCTCAGGCTACTATGGGGAAAATCGCTGCCACTGGAGAGGAGACCAGATAGGCAGGCCATGGGCTGGGTCCCTTCCCACACCTGTCTGCTGATTCACTGCTGGCCCCTCCCTCAGCGTCCCTCCCATGGCTCCGCCTTTGTGAGGCCTGGGCTGGTGGAGGTTGACAATCAGGAGGCGATTGTTGAAGAAGACAGTGCGGAGCGGCTGCTCAGTGGATGGGCCCTCAGGTCACGTCCCTGCTGCTGCTGAGGCTGCTGCTACCGGCTGTATTCCTCTGGCATATTGCCCGTGGTTTGCCAGCTTACGCACCACTTGGACCTCGCTGTGTCCGACACATCAGCCAACGAGTGAGTGTTCTCCAGCCCGCAGCACCGACTCCTTGCCCAGCATGGGGCCCCCGGCATGGGCCCCTCAGGTGCATGAGCTGAGCCTTGTGTTTGCTCCAGTGTCTCATTCAAACTGCTCCCCTGTCTGTGAACAGCATGGGGCAGCTGCTGGGCTGGGTACGGACCTTGGGTTTTCATCCTTGGCTAGGCTCTTCTCTCAGCGGCTGCGCTGCTGCTGCAGGCTGTGTTCCTCTGGCGAGACTCTCTCTCCCTGCCACTGTGTCACTGCTTAGTGCCAGGCGAAGATCTGTCACGAATTGGCTTCTCCAGCTGGTGGCTCCCATCTGGAGCGTCGTCCGCATGTTGCGGGTTTCTGTCACGGCGATAGCCAGCTACCGTGCTCGAGTGGCTTGGTAGGCTGTGCTCCAATGGCGTATTGCTCACGTTCGCCGGCTTACACGCCAGTCGGACCTCGTTGTGGACAGTGAGAATTCTCCAGCCTTGTGTAGTCAGTTTTCTGTCTGGAATGTTGCCCGCAGTGCGCTGTTCACACAACCAGCGGGGCTCCTGTCATTGCACGAGTGGGGCGGCTTCCCGGCTCTGACTGCTGCTACTGCTGCTGCCGCAGCTGCAGGCTGTGTTCCCCTGGCGTATTGCCTACGCTTCGCCGGTTTATGCGCCAGTCAGACCTCACTGTGTCTGATACATCAACCTGCGAGCGTGTGTGTTCCAGCCTGCATTACCGGCTGTGCACAAGTGTATCGTCCCCAAGTTCACTCTTGCAGCTCCCCTGTCTGTGGACAGTGCTTAGCGGCTGCTTGGCCTTGGGGCGACCTTCGAGTCGCATCCCTAGCTTGGCCCTCCACTCCAGCAGGTGCACTGCAGCTGCAGGCTGTGTTCCCCTGGTGTGTTGCCCGGATTCGCCGGCTTACGCACCAGTTGGGCCTTGCTTTGTCTGATACCTCAGCCAGCGAGTGAGTGTTCTCCAGTCCGCAGCGCTGTCTCCCTGTCTGGCATTGCCCGCTTCTTGCAGGGTTGCGCGGCCAGTGGGGTCCCCACTCAGCGGCTCAGTGAGCTACGCTTCCTCTCCTCACTCTGCTCCTGGGACTCTGGGTTCCCCAGCTGGAGATCCTTGGGAAGCATGCAAGTGGGCTCATCCTAGCTGACCGCCCGTGCTTTCTGGCACGCTAACCGCGTTTGACCTGCTACTGCAGACTGTGTTCCCCTGGCGTGTTGCCCGCTTTGCCGGCTTACACGCCAGCCGGACTGCGCTGTGGTGAGTGAGAGTTCTCCAGCCTGTCTTTCTGTGGCGTGTGTATGTCGGTACATTTGTCAATGGTTCATTGGCACCTTCACTCTCGGCGGTTCGGTTGCACTGTCTCCTCGCAGGGTGTCTTACAGAGTTACCCCGTACTTATGGAATATGTAACGGTGTGGAGAGATAGTCTCGATATGTAAGAGAACGTACGGTTACTGTGTAACCTGGGTTCTCTTAGTGAGAGACTCTCCACCGTCAGGCTGCTCGGAGACGCGTTGCGATCAAACTATCACCAATGTCACGTCTGCACAGCTGGTTTATACGTGAGCTGTGGGGCGGGGACGGGTGAGCCAGGATGTCTTAAAGAAGTATCCACGTGCCACGACCAAGGAGGGTCGTACCCCGTACATATGGAATATGTAACTGTGTGGAGAAATAGTCTCTCACTTAGGCTACGTTCACACTGCAGGTCTTAATGCTCAATTCGATTTTTTGATCAAATCCGATTTTTTTGTCTGCTTGTTCACACTACAAATAAAATGCGACAGCAAACGCGCTCTAGTGTGAACCTTCAAAGCGGCCCGCATGCGCAAAAGAAGACATCACACACAACGCGCTCTGTTTAGACCCAGAGCAAAAAATATTGTTTGACTGATGGCCCTTAATATAAAGACCCAATTTTTGCTTTAAGTTATTTTGTTATTTACATAATAAATAACCTAATAATTATCCTTATTGCTGTTTTAGAGAGGAGCGGTGCTTCAAAGGATAGTTGCAGATTTCTGTCAGAATCTGCAGATTATACAGTACAAATAAAATGTTCACGTTTCTCCAACGTTGTCTTCCCAACAGTTTCACTGACATCTACGCTGGATGGCCAGGAAGCGTTCACATTGTCTTCTCGTGCGCTTCTCTGGAGCTGATAATTGGCGTCTGTCTTGTGTCAGTGACATAAAAGACGGATTTAATGTGACATGACCAGCAGTCACTTTCTAAAAGTCACTATCACACCATGATTGGATATGGGTCGCATAGGGTCAAAAAAATCTCTGGTTGGTAACATCTTAGTCCAGAAAAAAGTAATTGACATCTATCAGTCTTAAAAGAAAAGCCATTTCTACAACTTAGGGGCTCCAGCAAACCTCGGTGAGATCCATTACACAAACTGAGAAAACTAGGGACAGTGGTGAACCTTCTAAGGAGTGGCTGGGCTACCAAACAAAAACAATATCTTAAAAACCACAAACCTCATTTGCCTCAGTTAATTTTAATATTCTTGGTTTAACAATAAGAAACAAACTGAAAAATTGGCATCCATGGCAGAGTTTCAAAGCCAAACCCACTGCTGGCCAAAAAGGACGCAAAGACTCATTTCACAAAAAAACAAAAACAAAACATTTTCATGTTCTCCAAGACTTTTGGGATAACATCGTGGACTAACAAGACAAAAAGTTTTGGAAGATTTGAGTCCCATTCCATCTGACGTAAAACTAACACAGCTATTTATAAAAAAATTTAAAAAAGAACATTGAACCAACAGTCATTCAACAGTCAGACATGGTAGTTGCAGTGTGATATACTGAGGTTGCTTTGCTGCTTCAGGACCTGGACAACTTATTGTAATTGACCGAACCATGACTTTTGCTCTCTACTAGAAAATCCTAAAGGAGAATTTCAATTTGTGTATGAAGCTCACTTGGGTTATGCAGCAAACATGTAAACTGTTTTTGTGCAGTTTGTGACACAATGGGTCTGCTAGAAAGTTACAGCCGCCAAAAGTTGGGTTACATCAAGGGTAGCTGAGATCAATTTAAAGTTGATGATACCAATCAGATTCAGATTTTTTGTGACATCTAACCTTCAACACAGCTGTTTTCACATTATGTTAAATTCAGTGTGATTATGTTGATCGTACCCACTCACCAAATTCTACCATTTATACAAGCTTCACATTGTCTTGCATTTAAGGGCCCAGGTTTTAATTTTAAGTAAAAAAACAACAGAAGTATGACAGAAGAAAGTCGGGATTCACAACCTAGCCTGACAGGACATGAAAAAACTAATTTACTGTAAACACACAAAAAGAGACAAGGTTGTTATGTTGGGAGGGATACGAAGGATCCTGCCACAAAAGTATGCAGAGTTAGTAGCTCTTCATCCCCAGTAGTTCCCTGTGTGGTCTGCATTTTGTGTCTAGTGTTACACAGGGCTCATTTAATCCGGCACCTATTACACAGACATAGCCAGGGTATAAGCACAGATATTACTCGCTAATGATGATTTATAGGCTAATTCAAAGCTCTCTGACATCCTAGAAAACACAAAGCAGTAAGATAATATACATTCGTGGGGTTTCACTAAATCTTTTGGCTTTTGGATACATCCAAGTCAGTGACACAGTTTTACTGCCTGAGTGCTTTTTACTTGCACTAAAAAATCCATAGGGAAAAAAAAGGTAACTAAAACGAGAACCTTTGCACAAATTTTAATGCTATCAAAGCAAAAGAAATGTCAGTCAGAGTTAGCAAAGTTCCCACAAACTGTAGATGGAGGATGTGCATGGATCAAGAATAACACTGGCAAAGATGAGGAAGCACCCTGACCTCAGACTGATTTGTTCATCTATTCACGTCTAATGAACATGACTCACCCGTGTTTAGAATGGCTGAATCCACTCTAATCTTGAGTATTATGGCAGGTTACAAGTTCAGTTCCTTAAAAGATCCAGATACTTGGGTGAGGCTAAGGTGAAAGGCATCTGGGTTCAGAGCTCACGCAGATGTGCATGCACACACACACACACACACACACACACACACACACACACACACACACACACACACACACACACACACACACACCAATATGATGCAAGAACAGTTCAAATATATATGCAGAGAGGTTAAAATGCACTACTGGAGAAACACATGTTCTAGCAATTTATCCCTCGTGCAAAAAAGCCAAAATAACATATTGCCAGCTTAACAACCGTCAACAGCATGACCAGAGGCCATGTTATTATCAGACTGGTTCTAAGTTTCCTCCACCCACAGAATGGTTTGCCCAGGGCCCCGTTTCTATTTTATTGCTTATACTCAGGCACAAACAAACACATGCTAACACAAAAGCAGTGGGATGAAAATGACTGAAACCACTAATCATTTCAGGACCACTGTGTCAATTCCCACTCAACTTTAAAGAGAGAGATGTAAAGAGAAATACAGAGAGACAGTTATTTGTTCTGTTGAACCTGGTTTCAGCTTCACATCCTAACCCCCACACCCATACGTAGAAATAATGTTTGCGTTGATCTTTTCATTTGGCATGTCCACAGTTATGCCATCATCATTGTTGAGCAGGGTGTTAATCTGTTTTGTGGCTAGTGCTCTACACTATTCTGAGAGAAGATTTGGGAATTGATTGGGCAAGACAAACATAGACAGACAGACAGATGGATAGGGAGATGACAAAGTTTACAAACTAAATTGTGATGCAGACCTACAGTGCAGTGTGGCTGGTTAGTGCAGCGTACAGTATGTGGTCCAGTGGGAGTTGACTAGGAGGATAATTAGAGGCTTGTATAAAGTGAAACAGACCTTACAGTAACAAGGCTGTGACTGTGACAGATTGATGGCGTGTAATGGAAGGTTATGACAACACTGGAGGTCTTCCTCATGAATGGATGAGCATTTTACCTAATGTAGTGCAGTGGGTAATGTATGTGAAGTGTCCCTGAGTCTGGGAAAGAACTTTGGGAAAATCCCACGGGGTTTAAAATGTGCACATGAAGCACACATCTGGTTGGTGCACTGAGACATTGCATATTTATAGAGATAACAATTCCCCCCACTTGTTAGTTTAAATAAAACAGCTCAAAAATTAGTAACTTGAAAATTGTTGTAAAGTAAAAACTGGGTTTTCCTAAGCTGTTCAGTACTAAAGAAGGAACATTCACAGTAATTTAATTTAATTTCAAGTTCACTTGATTCAATTTTATTTATATAATGCCATGTCACAAAAACAGTTGCCTCAATAATACAATAATACAGCAAAAACCCTAACAGTCAGAAGACCCCCTATTAGCAAACACTTGGTGACAGTGGGAAGGAAAAACTACACTTTAATGGGAAAGGTTCTTAGTCAGTTTTGGTATCTCTTGAAAGTAAGACTGTTGTTGTTAGAAATATAGTTTATGTTTTATGTGTTCCAGATTTTACTTTTACCCACAACCCACCTTGTATCTTTTTGCATATTTGTGTTAGATTTTTCTCTCATGTTACTTCCTGTGTTATTTTGGTAGCCATTTATCTTATGAGCCTTGTATTTATTCAGACTTCCCTCAATTCACAGTCCTTGATTAGTTTTTGCTACTGTTGTTTCCATTTTACTAAAGCGTATACTGTAGTTAGGGCTGGATTAGGTGACCCTGAATCCTCCCTTAGTTATGCTCACTATGTGTTAATAGACCTTTCTGCATTGAATGATACTTGATATTCATCTCTGGCTCTCTTCCAAAGCATGTCTTTTATCCTGTCTTCCTCTCCTCACCTCAACTGGTCGCAGTAGATGGATGCTCCTCCCTGAGCCTGGTTCTGGTGGAGATTTCTTCCTGTCAAAAGGGAGTTTTTCCTTCCCACTGTTGCCAAAGTGCTTGCTCATAGGGATCATCTGATTGTTGGGGTTTTCTCTGTATCTATTATTGTAGAGCCTACCTTACAATATAAAGCACCTGTGGGTGAACCCCCACAAGGCAATGGGCCCTGATGGAGAGGATTCTAAAGACCTGCACTGAACAATTAGCAGGCATGTACACTGGCATCTTCAGCAGGCCTCTAAGAAATGCAGTTCAAGGTTCAAGGTTCTTTATTTGTCACATGCATAGTTATACAAGTATAACACACAGTGAAATGTAGCCTGACACGCTCCTCGACATGTGCAAAAATTGGGGGGGTGTAGAGGAAGAACATATATATATATATATATATATATATATATATATATATATAATGTGTATATATATATATATATATATAATATATATATATATATATAGTATATACACTGGGTGAATGTGCAGTAGTAGCAGCAAGCAGGTGAATTCTGTACATTAATATGAATAGACATCTGACTATTTTACAGGATAGACAATATAAACATATTTAAAATTAAAGGAATTGAAATGTACATTGTGCCTTGGTTTAGAGTGTCTGGAAGAGAGTCCTGTCTCAGTCAATTATAGATGATGTGAGAGGGCGGGTGTGTGTGTTTAGGGCACGGATGGCTTGGGGATAGAAGCTCCTCTTGAGTCTCTCTGTCCTTGCCCGGAAGATGCGGAACCTTCTACCAGATTGCAGAAGTTCCATGCACATTCAAAGCATCCATCATCATCCTGGGCCCATAAAACCATACCCATCCATCGTGAATGACTCTAGGCTAGTGACACTCATACCAGTGGCCCAGACGCATTTAATCCACTACAGTTTCCCTAGTGCTCCAACAGATCAGTGGATGATGCACTCTACCACACTGTACAACACCTGGACAGACAATTTAAAGTTAAACAGTAATAGTTAAATGACTGCATGCTGAAGAAGTGTTCCATCCTCCATCCATCAAGTACAAATTATTAACAACAGACAAATTTCCACAAGTATACTCCTCAGATATTTAGGTAGCATTTAAGATGTTAAAATTAAGTTAACTGGACTCATTTTATTTAAGTAGGGGCATAGTTGTGTTTACAGTGAAGTAAATAAAATGCAGGAAAATGATAAGTTACCTTCTTGTTATTTCCTATGTTAAGAGTGAGACAAATTTCTCCCTGTCTAACAGTGGTGTGGCACAGCAGAAAGATTCCATATCAAGCTACACATTATGAAGGATTAATGGAATATGAAAAACCTCTGTGGGAAACCAATTTGCCCAGTTTCTGTGGTAAAATAGAAACAATTCAGACAGTTTCAGAGCTAGATACATTTACTCTTGTACAGAAGCCTGATAACATTTCCAAACATCCAAATTGCTCATGCTGAAATCAAAAAGATTTGTGACATGGAGGCAGCCCAAAGAAGGCTTGATTCAGGAGCAAAGAATAGTACAAACAGCTTACAGTACAATGAACCCAAAAATACAGGTCAGCTCCTTTCCCTAAAAACATTCCCTGAAACAAACTCAGTGACTTAATATAGCCATTCCCTTCGGACCCTGCCCTGACCCAAGCTTGACCATGTCCTGACCAAAACTGTGGTCGCTCGCTGTCTCACTAGGATCCTCACTGATGACTCTGAACTCTCAGCAGTGTTTTGGCTCAGTGGACCCTCTTCATCAAGTCAGGAGACTAAAGAACAACACACACGCACACACACACACACACACGGCCAATGTCCATGCATGTACAGAAACACATTTGCACACTACAATGGACACACACATAATGCTTTCTCAGCATACTGTAGCCGGCTACATTTGCGCAAGGGCCAATTCAAAGCAATTATGGTCTTCCTACCATAACAGGTCTCTGAAGACTCTGTCTGTCCAACTACTCTGTACAAAGAGCTTTATTTCACTAGGCCCATCTCATACAATAAATCTTAGAGTTAACAGAGTAATTGTGATGTATATTTTGTTGTGGTCACATCTTACCATGCTAGATTGGCTACATTATGCAAATGCTTTCTGTTAAGAATGTTGATGAGTTTTGAAATTGCATTTACTGTCTGCCCTACACTCTCCCTCTTTGTTGTGTTTTAGCTGTGGTTATTGTCTTTCTAAATCAGAAATTCTCTCTGTCTCTGTGAGCAGGTTTTTGTTTTAAAAGAGTGGCACGCTGCGGGGTGGTGGTGGCCTTGGGGGCATTATAAATACTCTTTCAACATCCCAGAAGTTATATAATTGATGATATCTGCATGTAACACAAGGAAAACTTGGTTCTAAAATGAAACATAATAAAAACTAGCATATGTGTACTGTCCACTTCATGTTATGTGCAGAGGCACATCTAAAGCTGTAAAAATTCTATTAGACATGTCCTTTATAAAACTGATATATTTGAAAACTGTGAACGTGTGCATTTCTTCAAAAATGGGAAGCTCACCAAGTAACTCATGCACTATTCTCTATTAGCATTTTGCTACACTAGAACATCAAGAAAGTCCTTTCCAACTCCCTAGGTGCATTCCCTTCAGTGTTTGGAGCAGGGGTAACTCTTGTGGCAAAAGTGATGATTTCTTGCAAGATCAGACCCAAAATTACAGTTTAGCTTGTAACTCTTACACGCATATTATCCTATTCAGTCTTTTTTCCTTTCTGAATTTTATTTTCTGATGCTTCTGCTGTCTTTTATGTTTTTCAGTGGGTGTGGGTTAGCGTTTTTGTAAAGTTGTTCCTGGACTTAGTTCTTCAACTAAGTAGATGCCACTTCAGCCAGTAGATTTCTTATCAGCAGAATCAAAATCAGAATCAGAGTACTTTATTAATCCCTAGCATGTCCAAAAGGGGCTAAGTATTGCACTGTGTACTGTGCGTTGGATGGAGAAGTTGTACACAGGCAGGAGTGATTTCCTGTGTCATCCAGTGCTGCATTTGCGTAATCTCAGTCTCTCACTGAACGTGTTCCTGTGACTGGCCAGCATGTTATAGAGTGGGTGGGAGGTCATCTAACTTGTCTAAACTTTATGTAGTAATTTTATGATGTTTAATATGATGTTGTGATGTAGCATCTAAAAGAGAAATCCATTAAAGTACATTGTTCGCTAATGCCAGTTTAGAAAAGATAGCTACAGTCAAAATATCAAATTTGATGCAAAAACTTCTAATTTAATGTAGAACACCAAAACATTTGCACAAAACATTTGCTGCCTCTGATAAATTATCTTTTCCCACAACTCCATGGCTATGGCCTGACATCTCTTATATACATCATATGCTTTTATTAACTAAAGTATACTGAAAGGCATCATTGCATTGGGGACTATTGTGATTCTCCCTCGTCACCTCTTTAGTTGTAAAAAGTCTAAGTGTTCCACCCCCCAAGATTGTTTGAGATGTCTTACCCACTTGGCCCACTAAAAGTCACATGATAATCTCTTTAAACATTATCAGTAATGTTTGAATCTAAGACATATCCATGCATATGTTTGCATGCATTTCTAATTATTTACAGTAAAACAGTTGTTGTTGTGATAGCAATCCACAATAATAATATAAATAAAAACACACAGGAGTGTAGCTTTTGTGGTAACTTAATGATAAACAGCAAACCTGTGTGGTTAAAGGGATGCCCGACCACTAAACCATGTATACATGCATTTATTTTCTGCTATGATTGAATTAATTTGCTATGTGGTTGATGAATCAGAGATGCTGAGGTTTAACACGGCCACACCTTGGATAAGGTGAGAAATGTTGGTGCTATTGATACAGTCTTCCAATGCGTTTTCAGTGTGTGTGTGTGTGTGTGTGTGTGTGTGTGTGTGTGTGTGTGTGTGTGTCTGTGTGTGTCTGTGTGTGTCTGTGTGTGTGTGGACCACAACCATATATAGTAACAAAAAAGGTGACACCCTCAAAGGGTTATTAATATTCTCAGAAATGAGATCTATGCCATAGCAACAGCACCAAACCCTACACGCACACACACACAGACATGCACACATGTAGACACACGATGACTGTATGAGCAAGTGTTTCCTGGCCTTTTGCTCCTCTGTAAGGGAGTCTTACCAGAAACATGTCTATCCAAGATCCACCACATCTGTCTGAGGTTGGAGACATTAACACCTCACTCAACTCCATCGTCATTTCCTACAGCCTGTCCACCCCCAACTTCAGGTCCATGAAAAATTAGTCATGAACAGAATGGGTGGATGGGGCTTACTAATGCTGTGTGTAATTGTTCCAATTATCAAGAAGACAAATCAAATCATGAGGGCTTATAGTGTCTTGAAATGCCAGATATGTGGGTATCAGCTTTCTTCCCGCTGACATGCAGCGCGGTGACAAGCACTTGCAAAAGGCTAGTTCGCGCTATAGCTGAGAAATAGATTTTGACACAGGGAGATGATTTGCATTTGGGGTTTTGGGGATCATTATCTGGTTCCCTGCGCTGATTTGAGAGAACAGGAATGCATCATAGTGTTTGGAGTGGGGATTATGGCAATGGCAAATTTCAAAACCAGTTTTATTCAAAGAGCGTCTTTCTGGTTATCTTAACAGAAAATCAACCCTGGGGTGCAAGCAAAAAATAAAATGCAGTCGTAATGGTTTTTTCCAGGAAACATTTTCAATCTTCTCCTTTGGTGCAACCATTTTCACCTCTGCACTTCTTCCTCAGCTAATGATGTCCTGGGTTTCCATGAGTGACTTTCAGCAGGGCAGCAGATGGAAACATGTAACACTCAAAGTGCAATAGCAGTGGTGACAGCTAGGTGAGAGATTGGGTCCACTGATTTTGTGGTCGTATTGCATTCTAGCCTGCTGAGGCAACTTGTCAGTAAGAGATTACCATTCTTTGCCTTTTTAAAATTGAAATTCATCTCTGTGTGTCGCTTTCTCATAATAGCAGCAGTGGATAAACCACATCTGCTATTATCTTTCTCGAGATGTATTTCAAAATAGCCTCACTTTACGCCAAGACCTTAAATGGGGGGAAAAAGATGATTTTACTCTGTAGCTCAGAGGAGCTTTAAATGAGCAAATGAGGTGCCAAGATAGCAAAAAATGGATTTTTGTGCAGTTCTCAAACACTGCCATGTATGTGGTGGAGTTCCATGAAATTTAAGTCACTCAAATTCACAGTAACACGATGTTCCTGAAAAAGCACTGCAACTCTTCTTTTGTTTCATTTTGTATGAAAGACACATCTTCGGGGGCTGCATCTGTAACAGGAAGCAGGAGAGGAAATGCTAGGACACTACTAGGTTATTCGTGGGTGGTTTGAGCCTCATGAACTTTTCAAATGAGCCCAAGATGCGAGGTTTCACTTTCAAACAATGTTTTTCGGTTGTCTCTGACACAGATTTTTATCACTACACCATAAGGTGCAGATAAACAAAGGCAAACTATTTTGCAGTCCTGAAGAAACCTTTAGCTCCCCATGTCTGCACCGCCTCCACTGTTAGATCACTTCAGAGAACCAAACTAATGAAACTAAATAAAGTTGTGCAACTTATTTTTGGTACCAAATAAAGTGAAGTCATCTTGGGTCCCAATGACGTCTGCAGCCGCATTCCAGTTTAAGTGGCTCTCTCACACAAGTGGGGTAGCAGAGAATCCTCGTGGCAGTTTGTTTGATTTAACGCAGCCTTTCACTTGACGTTGTGGTGAATAATAAAACTAATGCACCCCGCTCTGTGGGAAATGTCAAGCCTGCAAAGATTTTCAATAAACATTCAGCCAATATGGATAGATGTCTGGTCAGCGTCAACTGCCTGAGGCAAGGAGGCTTTGGTGACATGCACACCATAGCAGGGACATCTGAACTTTTCCCCTGCTGGCAGTGTTAATGTGCACGTTGTTTGAACGAATTGAGATTGGGATAAATTTGTCAGAGCGTTTGCCTGAGGTCAGTGAAGCGCGGTAGGAGTGTTAATGTCACTGGAACAGGCCAGAGAGGATTCCCTTAAAGTCAAAGTTAAGAGGAATAACAGTAGTGCAAGGGTGTTGTGTGCATGTGTGCATGTGTGCATGTGTGCGTGCGTGCGTGCGTGCGTGCGTGCGCGTGTGTGTGTTGGCTCTGGAAGTACAGTGACTCCAATGAACTGGTTTCAGTGACTGAAACCAAAGAGAGCCCTGCCCACTCCCACAGTGGAAAGAATGATGTAAATGACACTATTGACCAAACAGATGCTTGCATGAGGTGAAACACTGGGCATTCTGAGTCTGTGTGTGTGTGTGTGTGTGTGTGTGTGTGTGTGTGTGTGCGTGTGTGCGTGTGTGTGTGCATGCGTGCGTGCGTGCATGAGTGTGTGTGTGTGTTCAAAAGATAGAAAGCCAATGTGTCTGTGAATCACCTCGCGTGCAGCAGTTAGCTATGAAAATATTGTAATTCGGGGTGTGTTTTTATGCACAAGCGTTTGTGAATTAGTGCTCCTGCAGATAGTGTTGGACACCATCGGCGTGGCCACCTGAGGAGTGTTTGGTCTGTAAACCCTCCTTCGTCTGTTGTGGTTCCAGTGTGTATGCAGTGAGGGGGCCGGCCCTCCCTTGTTGTACACTCTCAGCATGCTTTCTAATCACATTGACCACAGAGGAAACTGTTTATGATGTGTAGGTGTGTGTCCATGTGAGCAGACCATGGGTCAGTATCGTGAGATTGCAGGTGCAGATGAGTGCCATGTTTTGCTTTATGAGCATGTAAGTCAGTGAGTAAGTATAGTGTGTGAGAGTGCCTGAGCGAGTGTTTTGCGTGAGAGACTATCTCCCTTCATGTGGTCACTGAATCTTGCCACAGTTAGCATAATTGTGTTTACAGTAAAGCTACTGCCTACTGGAACAAACACTTACTGGATCGGAATCAAACCCAAGGCCAAATACTGGAGTGTGGGATTTAAATACAGTGTGCCTTCAGATAGCAAGAGAGTACAAAGGGCTGCTTCAACATCAGTGCTCCTTATGTTGTCAAACTGGCATTTATTTGTATGAAAGGAGTAAACCAGTCCCAACAATGGCATGTAAGCCTCAGTGAGTGTGGGCCATGCTCACTAAAATGAAATAATGAAGTTTGGCCTTCAATCAAGGTAGTAATTAAAATGTATAGGGGAGGGATATACCTCCCACCAATACTCAGGTATACTTTAAATGCTTCTCCCCTGTAGTGTTAAGAAGTTTTGAGGAAAAAGCTCCTTGGAATGAAAAACCTTACTGTGTCTCATTTAATTTGCCTGATCTCATGTTCAAGATCATCTCCTCATGCAATTTTGGGCAGCTAATTTTAGATCTATTGGTGGAAGTTAATTTATGTCACTTTGTACTTGTGTCTCCTCAGTGGGTGTTGGATCTCTTCCAAGCTGCCAAAGCAGTGGTCCTTCATATTCCCGTTATTGATGAGGTTGTGGGGACTCGTCCAGGTGGTGAGTGACGATTGCACTGGTGTGAGAGAAGAACAGACCAAAAGTAAAATATTTTCACAGATGAATTAAAGGTTAATCAGTTCACATCTGAATGCTAATTAAGTTTTGACCCTAAATTTAACATATTTGCTTTTAAATGTACTGAAGGATTATTGGTCAGGTTGAAGATTTTAACCCTATCGGCTGCTTAATCATTTTAGTTCTCTTAGACTTCCCTCTTCTACAGTCCGCATGTCGATTCCATGACGATAAGTGCTCATTACTAGCTTCAGTTGGTTAAGGTTAAACAATATGTTATGGTCAGAGCCAATTAAAGGCAAGGTAAACATAGGCTTTTCCAGAAAAGTCGAGACTTTACAGCTTCAATTGTCCTGTTTGACTATTTTAGAAAATGTATCCAATGGTTTAGCAGATAGTCCTCGGCAATTCCATCGTGAAATAAAACATATACCCACGCTGGGAAGTTTTCAGGTGTTAATTTTAGTTCTCGAATCTAACCATCCATAAAACCTTTGACAAGATGTACTAGGCGTTAACTACAACAACAAAAAACCCATTTGTGACAGAAAACAATTACCGACATCATATTTCAACCTAGCTATGAACCCAATGTGGGTTTTGAACCAAATCTGACTCTAATTTTTACATTAGACCCTAAAGTCTACTGTTTAAAAGCATGCTGAACCTTAAGACTCATGATGTTTGTAACAGTATGAATGGGACAAATATCTTACACACTTCAGCATTAAAGAAATTCCATAAAACCAGTGTGGAGATGGTCTGTTTTTGTTCCAAGTCCTTGATTAACAACCTCACTCACTGTTAAGCATCAGTTGCGTAGATGTCAGAGGTGGGTCGATGTCAGCTTTGCTTCCAGTTGTGCATTTGTAAAGCATCCTTTCCCAAAACTATCATTAGTGATTCCAGTCCATCCAATTCAAAAACCAGAGAGCAAATGTTTTAAATTCAAGGATGGCAAAAATTTCTATTGTCGATAGGTTTCTGACCGAGTTTTATTAATACTGCAAACCACATTTCCTGTACGCTTCCCTGATATTGTTGATTTTGCAACTTGAGGACTATCCCCAGTTCGATCTGAAAAAACAGATACCTGCCTGCAGTATCATGGGCTTGACACTCACACGCAAACATCAAAGAGAGATGACAAAAAAACCAATGAATATTATGTGTTTTCCCACGTCCTCGTGTGTCTTTGAATGTTGCATGAGTCGAATCACTGTCAGTGAGTTCATCACCCTGGCGATCTAATTCTAAACAGCTGTTTATGTGTGTGCAAGTGCTCATGTGTTTAAATGTGTCTATGCAGGCATGTAATCCTTTGTATATGCAAGTGTATGCGTGTGTGAGATCCTCTCCCAGACTGACATTAACTACAGACAGTGAGACGGTTGTTGACAGAGGGTTGTTGATTCCTAGATTCCTGTCTCTCTAATTTGCTACTGCTGCCGTGGTTTGGAGCAGACAAACTGACGGATCGCTGCGGGGAAACAACTATCCATGACATGTTTGTTTCCAATCAGTGGAAGGATTAACTAAGAATAAATATGTTTTTTTTCTCAGGTGATACAGTTTTAAGCAACACACATGGTACCTCTAACTCATCAGTGTGGTCTTGCTGCTGGCACATTTGAGTTTGATCCCTTTCCAAGGTCAGCTGGATTCTGGTAAAAGGATGTTTGGCAGAGGTGCACAATCTCATGTCAATAACCCAGTAGGGGGAAGTTTTTACTAGCTCTCTGTGTGTGTCCTGTAAGTGTGTGCATGTGTGTAAGTGTGCACAGGCTTGTGTTTCCTTATTTGAATTAGCTCACTCTTTTGTACAAATGTCATGACTGCTTTCACTGGAGAGCTAGAGCCATTTGTTTATCTGTACAATTTCACAAACACTTAAGTCATCTAGGGTCAGAGTGGGAATAGAGTGTAAGAAGCAGTGATGAAATACTGTTTGGGTAGAGAAATAAAACTTGTGGAGGATCTCAAAGCAAGAACAAAACAGCTTCAAAAGAAGAGAAACCGAATCATAAAGGATTGCATAAGAAATGACGAAGGAGCATGCGGAGAAAATCACATCGTGTTACTTTGATCAAAGTGACAAGCTACAAATGTCAACTTTATCGTTTTAGATGATTCTTGATGGCTGCACCTAATCAGCTCCTGCAATCAAGTCAAACTGGCTTGAAGGTAGAAAATGCCATGCCTTACAGTATCAGATATCTACTATTCAAAGCAAGAGAAAAATATGCAGTAATTAGGATGCCAGTCTCTATTCTGTCAACTTATTCGGTCAAAGTAATTTGATAAATGAGTCTTTTGTGTGTGTTGGGTAGAGTTATTCCATTGTTTATGACGTACTGGAACAATCTGCCATGCAGGGACAAGTATAGGTTACAAAGCTGACTCCTGCAAATGGTTGACAGCAACAGGATGTTTCTTATGTCACAGGAAGCAAACAGGGTCATCAGAGCTAATGAGGTTTAGCCCAAACAAACATCTGTACAACATCATTACGAAAGCTGTTGTTTCTGACAATTGCTTCATACCAGGACAGGCATGTATAATCACAACCTTAAACATCTTTTCCTCAATTGTTTCATGAACTTTATGTTAACAGACTCATTTTGGTCAGTTTCAGTTATGTATCTCTATCTATATGTATAAATTAGCTTTTAAGGTAGCACTTGCTTAGGATTTGACAGCCTTGGCCCATTCTTTCTGTTACATTTTAATTGATTGCTGACATTTAATTCTTAATGCATCCTGAGTGTTGGTTGCTGTCCAAAACCTTTAGCAGAAAACCTGATAACAAGTCAGAGTAATGCTTAAATACAGTCGTGTGGACGATTTTGTATGTTGGCAAATTGACTGCCTTTATACAGCTTGCCCTCTTTTTCAATGCTAATTCTCTCTACGTGCCTTTTATTTAATATTTACATGCATTCATAGAGCAACTTGGGGTTAGTATCTTGTCTGAGGATATTTGGCATGCAGACTGGAGCAGACAAGGATTGCACCATCGACCTTCCAATTAGTAGGTAACCTGCTCTACCACCTAAGCTACAGCCACCCCGTTGTGCTGTATCGCAGAAAGATGTTTTTCTGGAGTTTTACAAATCATCACATATATCATCACAGTTATATAACATAACTGCTTAACACTTTAAACATTAAACTAACTTGCACAATATTGGCTCATAATAAAATTGAACCTGTTTAAACCTGTTGCTTAAAGCCCTTCTTTTCCAACATGTAAATGCATCAGTAATTTCCTTCCACAGTTTGCTTTTCCTGTCATTTGGAATGCAGCTAGCAGGTACTTCAGCAGCCATCAGTTGAGTCCTTTGTTTACTTTGGAGTCACACATCACCAGCTGCTAATACCTCCTCCTTCATAGCCCTGTTTTGTTTTTGCCTCGAGCAATAAAACACATTTGCTGTTCCTACCTCAAGCAGGAACAGTGTTCTTGCACGTTTTGTAAAGCATTGTGTTGAAACTCCCTTTTTTGGGTACAAAATCTTTATCAGAGGCTGACAGATGGCGCTAACTCTCAGCCCTGCCTGTGCTTGTCTTGTTTGTAAAAGGCATTACTATGTCACTGATAACATGATATAACACTTTTTATACTAGTATTATTGTCATGTTGTTGCATGACATGATATGGCACATCCCTAAAGACCGCACAATTTGTTTTTCATCCTGAATTTAAACAGGGTGTTCTTTTTAACATAATTGTATCTTTTATTGGAAACCGATACTGATGCTGAATGACTGTCAAAGCATAGTGAAGCCTGTGAGCTAGTTCAGGCAGGCAACTAACATGCCTCACTGCCGTGACATTATATGCTGGTCCTGGTCTATTTACACTCTATCTCCCTCTCCCACATGTCAGTGACTTAGCCAGCATTGCTCTCATGCATCATTGTCTGTTGTTTCATCCCCTCCACCACCCCAACATCCACCTGCAGGGTCAAGAATGATGTTTACTCATCACTCCATGATTTCTTTGTGTTTCACATTCGCAGGAAGTTAAGAACTCAGATCCTAGATCTAAAACATCAATCACCTAATGCAGTTTTACTTGGCAAATGGTGCTAGCAGTTGTAAAAATAAATAAATAAATAAATAAATAAATAAATAAAACTGTTTATGTACATTTAATGTAGTAAGGAAGTTCGTGTTCAGAATTTGAAGTTTGAGTTCAGAACTTTCAACATTCCTAAAATGAATTCACAAGGTGCAGAAAAACATGGCGCCAGTAGTTGTTTTTCAGGGGACAACAAATGCTCATCAGTAGTAGCATAGAACAGAAAATGAATGAAAAGGTGTCATTTAAAGTTTTCAAGATTTAGAAATTAAAAATAATAGAAAGATGGAAGCTGTTCTTGATGAACTATGTAACCTGCAGACATTTGGTTGAAAAATTATGCAGAGTAGAATTCCAGCTTTTGCGATTTTCTTTGATTCCTCTTTAAATCAGATACTGGAACAATCCCAAACTCTATAGATCATTAACTGTCATCATTAACTGATGAGCCTATCCTGATAATCCTCTTTCTGAAACTTAGAATGAACAGACTTTATAAATTGGACATAATGGTCATTTCAGTATGATCCAAAACAAACGAACCCAATAACTTATCAGGAAAGTGTTTACAGAGTATACACAGAGTATTTTTTTCAGCATTAAGGTATCCCAAGGTTCAGCAGACCTTGGGAGCAACAGCCATCCTTTATACCTATATAGTTTGTGCTCACCGGCTCAGGGGAGTAATCTGACCATTTTGCTGATTATTAGCAAGGTTTCTATTAGTTATGCTTGCAAATAATGTTTAGTTTCGGAGTTACTGTCTTCAAAAGATTTCTTCTCAGCTGCTCTGAGCCACTCACATTCATTTTTTCCAAATCATTTCCACTATGCCACTCTTGCACAAACATTGCGTATCCTCCAAAACCAATTCTTATCGTAACCTACCACACAGACACGTTGTTATCATTCAATCTAGGGGTTATTATCAGTTGTGATCAATCCCATAGATATCTCCAGTATGTACCCATCTCTACCTACCCATAGACCAGAAAGTGTTATCATCCTTTCTAATCAGAGATCAAACTCAAAGCAACCCGGAGTATGTAGGGGGCTTGTGGAATTGAGTGCATGTTTAGTTTTCAGAGCAATATTTCCCCAGACAACCTATAAAATTAGCTTTTAGACACAGTGGTAAAACCCCTTTTAAAAATAATTCTCCAAGAGGACACACGTGAGAGAGATTTGCGGGCTCAAGTAGAACAGCTAAAAAGCAAAAGCTAACAGCAGAAACATGGCAAATTCAATAACAATGCCTTTAATTTAACTTTGCCAACACAGATGAGTCGTAGTTTAACT
Source organism: Haplochromis burtoni (assembly GCF_018398535.1). Lineage (NCBI taxonomy): Eukaryota > Metazoa > Chordata > Actinopteri > Cichliformes > Cichlidae > Haplochromis > Haplochromis burtoni. Next base: position 690,722 of record NW_024582641.1, on the reverse strand, counting down.
TATCTTTAAGCTAAACGTTGCGCAGAAAAGGTTTAAAGTAACTTATGGTTGACGTTTATTAAAAATCATGCAAGTCAAAGAGAAAAGTTCACTTACTGAATATGGATGCATGACATAAAATAGTTTAAAATTTGTTGCTGTATTTCAAATCTCTGCATAAGCATTTACCCGTACTGTTTTAGAATTATTGTAAAATGTGGGTTTTATAACAGAAAAAATGTAAACAGAGGTTTGAAAGAGGTCACAAACTTACAATGTGCATAAACAGCCCAGAAGTTAACCCCTTTTACTGTGTGTGCAGGAAACTATGCACTGCTCTGGTTTTGTGTGTATATGAGTAAAAGAAAACAGGTTGTGCACAGCTAGAGAGCTTGTGATTTAAAGTCAAATCTATGTGTCATGTGCAGGACAGCTTTGGTGCCACATACATTTAGACTGAACTAACTGTTGTCATGCTAAGCCTTTGTTGTTTGGTGATCACTAAACAATACCCCTTCCCATTAGTTCCTCATTCAAATTTTTGTTCCAACTTTAATTAATTTTTCATGTTAATTAAAAGATATGCACTGTATTATAAATGGTAGCAGCCTATGAATGTGCTGAAAAGAGGACGTAGCAGTGTAATGAAAAGATACACAGAGGTAACTCACCACAGAAGTAAATGGATATCATCTGTATACAATCCAGTGGTTTCAGTTTACAAAATGCCTGAGTGGGTTTCCAGGAACATGACCTAAAGTAGCAACACAGCAGAGCTGAGCACGGTATGAGGTTCCTGCCTGTCTCAGCAGCACAGCTGCCCTTTAAAATTGGGCTTCCAACTGATGTGATGAGGCACAAAAAATAATTATTTTAGGGCTTTTCAGAATTCATATTTACACAAGAGTACAATACAATACAAGAGTACAGTACAATAGCTAAATTATTAACACTTTGCCTCCCAGAGTATTGTTTTGAAATTACCAGTGACTCATAAATGACTAATAATTCAAGACCTCAGAGTTAGATCTTTAATGCTATCGCATCATGTGAAAACAATGATTGCTTGAATATGTTGTCACTGGCAGTGATGGTGTTAAGTTAAAATCAGTGTAATACCCTGAAATAAATCCTGTAGCTTGTAGTTTGATATTGGTGCTGATTCAGCTGTAGGATTTTGAGTGTTTAGTTACAAGGACTGTTATGACATCTTGCTTGTTCCTGACAAAAAAAAAAAAGTCAGTTTTGCCTTTCTCAAAGGGAGGTAGGGTTATCAGAAATGAGGATTTTAGTCTAATTATAAATTCCTATGAAGTCAGGGTCTTCGGGTGTTCAGTGACCATGTGTTTCCTTCTTTTTTTCCTTTTTTTAAATTGTTCTCTAAACTCTTGGCAATCAGGGGACAACACTAACACCTGTTAGGTTTGGAGCGATGTTTGGGGTCAACACAAAAAGATCCTTCAGTCACAAATAATCTGATTACTGTATTATGATTCATTGGTGACATGTTTAGATTGTATTTAACCCTTTCACGTATAGTCACTACAGTGGACAGCTATTCAAAAGCTCTTGTATTTGTGCCAGTGTTGGACACTCATCATGTGTCACTCCATACACATCAGTTTTCCACCTAAGTGGACATGTAAAAAACTCTTTGAAAAGTACGTTTAAAAAAAATCCTTTTTTCATTTAACTGTACACTGTGCCAATCAAATATCACATTAGTAGAAAAATACTCAAAACCTTGGCTTTAGTTCAAGTTTGTTTAAGACTGCTGCAGCTTTTTTCTCATACTGTTTCCTGATTCTTACCGTTCCTGAGTTTGTTCCAAGTCCATTCTCACCCGCAGCTTTCTTTTATAAACCTGATTAACCTGTTCCATGCTCCTTGTGCATTCAAGGAATTATAATTCAGAGTCAACTCACACTGAAACTTCAGTCCAGCTTGCAGACTGCAGGCATTTACCTCATAGTTCTCATTTTATTTAAGGTAGCATTTCTCAACATACTCGCAAGGCTGTTACTATGCATTGCTTCACAGTCACACTGCATTTGTAACGATGGCCTACCACACCACAGACAGATCTTTGGCTGACTGTCCCTTCTCGTTGTCCACACTGTAATAAGAGAATTCATCTCCCAATGTGCCTGAACAGCAGGCAGTCCAAAAATATTCGCTGACAGGCTGCGAATTCACAACACTGTGAAGGGGGGAAACCAGCTGGAGACGTTTTAATGACATGAGATTCTCGATATAAAGCCATGTGGATCTGACAGATACAGAATGTGGCCGAGGCTGACTGCCTTCCTGGTAGTGCTACACTGTAGCGGTTAGGATGTTCTGTGTGGTCGTATCAAGGCCAGCCATATAGAAAACTGCTGCACTAATCAGAATACATGTGTTCTAGTGCTGAGATAAAGATAAAGATCAAATCTGATGCAATGCATTGCAGCTGACATTGGCCTAGTTTGTCAAAGCGTAGGAAAGATTGCCAACCATGATACTGATTTCCATTTGAGTATGAAGGGGAAGTTTTGTCATATGAGTTATGTAAAGTGAAACATCATGGTAAATTGCCTGTGGCCTGTGGTCACAATTTAATCCACCATTTTCCAACTAGACTAACTTGTTTTGCTCCTTAATGTAGACTGAGATTGAAAAATAACCTACTCTTCACAGTTTGACCCAAAGCAATTGTTCATTTGTTTAAACACAATCCTAAAGCGAACCTGAAACATGTAACTACTGTACTGAAACCCAAATTATGACCAGTAATTGTATTGTTTTTATAATTTGTTACACAATGAAAGGATTAAGAGATAACAATATTTAGAATTTACATAAACAGCAAGCTGAGGGATAGCCATGTCTGTTTCACCACAACCCACCGGATAACCAAACAATCAGCCAACTAGTCGTACAACCCAACCCAAAGGACGCCCTGTCTGAATGTTAACATCTAATCGAAAGGCCATTTTCAGTTATAATCACCAAAAACAGATATCACCACTTTCCTATTCACTGGCAAACTCAAGACGTGTCAGTACATGTGCCTTCTTGAGCAGGGGGACCTTGCAGTGTGTGTGTTACCAATGATGTTCTTGGTGACTGTGGTCTCAGCTGCTTCAGATCATTAACAGGTTTTTCCTGTGTAGTTTTTGGCTGATGCACCACCTTTCTCATGATCATTCTCACCCCATGAGGATCTTTTATATAATGGGAGTAGCTGAGCAAAGTTTCAGCAGTGGATTAAATAATTACTTCCTCCATTTGTAAACTGTATGGTGGTCCAGTTTTTTTAATAGTTTTTTTAATATATGGTAAAAACATACATTTTTGGGAGGAGCTCAGAGTAGAGCCGCTGCCCCTCCACATCGAAAGGAGCCAGTTGAGGTGGTTCGGGCATCTGACAAGGATGCATCCTGGGCGCCTCCTGGGTGAGGTTTTTCGGGCATGTCCCACTGGGAGGAGGCCCCAGGGCAGACCCAGGACACGCTGAAGAGATTATATCTCTCGGCTGGCCTGGGAACACCTTGGTTTCCCCCGATAAGCTGGAGAAGGTGGTTGGGAGAGGGAGGTCTGGGCTTCTCTGCTTGGGCTGCTGCCCCCGTGACCCGGCCCCGGATAAGCAGAAGAAAATGGATGGATGGAACACACATTTTTCTATATTAAGTTTTTTAACAGACTAAATGTCAATATATGTGAATACGTTTTGATGTGGGTCAGTCAGAATTCTTATTTTCTTTGTTCTCTAACTGCCAAGGCTTTGGAAAACAATCTAATGAAAAAAAAAGATATCATCTGAAAGTTAGGAATTAGGGTTATAGTGATCACTGATGAGCAGACCTTTGAGGATTAGGAAGGCTAATGTAAACCAACCAATTGGAGAAGGAATATGACAGTGTCCTTCATGTCATCTTATGAGAGTGGACTTCGTGGTTACAGGTTGACAAGCAATTTGGTCCCTGTACAACCTGTGCAAGAGCATTGGCACAATACTCCATTGAGCTGGACTCCACCACGCGTTCCCTTTACCAGAGACTCTGTTCATAAAGGTCAAGACTTTTACTTCAGTGTCACAAAAATCATCCACTGAACAAATCAGTGGGTCAATAAGTCATCCAACCAAACAACCAAACAGCGAATTCATCATAGACGTGGGATGGAAAAAAATATGAGAGGATGGGAGAGGGATCAAATGAGGACCATATGAATGACATTCCAACTTGTCTTGATTCTGGGTGTGTTGCTTGTTGTTGCTGGTGGTTTGGGAAGTCTGAGAGCCTCCGCAGATTTAGGTTTTGTTGACAATGTGTTTGTCTGACTCATCCCTGTCGTTACTACATTACACATCCGACTCAGCGACTGATTGACTGACTGACAGAAAGGACACAATCAAACACATCTTCTACAGAATAGTATCAAAAGAGTAGCCCATTTCGATAGCATCTTTATATCACTGATTCTCTGCGTTGATTTAATCAAGGGATCTAAGTTGCACTAATCCTTATGAGGATTAGAGTGTTTGTCAGTGTTATTTATGACTGCCCAGGTGTCACGACATCTTAATGGAAGCTAACTGAACCATCTGAGACATTTTATCTGGGATTATTCTTGAGAATTGCAGCACCATGACTGGGATGGGGAGTCCCTTTGTGTATGCATGTGTGTGTGAGTTATTAAGTGTAGTTGCATGGGTGCATATATCTGTGTGCGTCTGGCCATGCCTTCATTGTCTGTGTGTATTAGTGTAAGTTTAACCACAGTCTTTCCTGTTTTTAACTGTACTGACATTCCCTCTTCCTCTGGGTGTATTCTGAAATGCAATGCTCAAATCTGTGGGATAACCAGCCATTAGAATCCTGAGTAGTGCAGGGTTTTAGTCAGAGCAATGGGAATTTGTGGGCCTACAATAAAAACTGAAAAGAAAACATTGCATTAGGTAAAACTTCAATGATACCCATAAGGCAAGTTAGGAGAAGGAAAATAAGTAGTCTGGGGCACATTTAGAAACTCTTAGGGGCTGGGGGAGCATTTGAGAAACTATGAACATTCTTTTACAGTCAAATTTAAACTTATATTTATTTTAATTTGAAATAATCTATGTCACATTATTTTTCCCGGTCAATGCAAACTAACCAAAAGTTCTTTCTAACAGAACAGATGCACAAACAATTATTGCTTGGACACATTTCAAAACCGTCCCCGACATTTGTGCAAAATACCCCAATAGCCTCTACTCATCTACTTTTGCATTTATCTGTAGTTTATTGGAAGTTCTTTGTGGTTATGTTGCATTCTAGCATGTATGTCTTGTGATTTTGCATCTGGTTATGGTCATTTAACCTTTTTTTTCTATTTTGTGTTTTGGTTTTGTGTGTGTGTCTTTAGGGTTGTTTTGAGCGGCTTTGTAATTCTCATTTTGCATTTCTTTTGGTCCATTGGGTTCCAATGGTAAACTTGCTGTAAAACTGACACAGTGACTGACAACAGTCCTCTGACTCTTTTGAGTAAGTTTCATATCTATGCTTGTGGCATGCTAGCACTACAAAATGTAACTATTACAGCCAAACGAAACCGACACAGCAGATCATATCAGCAACTGTTTCATGTCTTAAGGACAAACTCATAATAAGCACAACCCAAGAGGCAGCCAACAAGACTGTGTACGCTGTAAACCTGAAGACGTTAGCAGAACTTAAAGGCAACCAATTGCCTTAAGTTTGTTAAGTTCATGAACTTAAAAGGTTATCAGAACTCCAATATTTTGATTACATTCAAAATGTACCTTTTGACTAAAATAAAGATTCTTTGGATTACTAAAACCAGGGTTGCTGCATCATCTCAGATCTGGCTTAACAGGCTCCTCATGAATGAATAAGAGAGAGTGATTACAAACGAATCTACTAATTCTACACCTACATTCATCATCATAATCATCTTTATCAGAAAAATCGCTTATATTAGCGGTGACCAAGAAGATTCTACAAATTCTCATATATGTCTCTAAGTATCCTCTAGCAACTTTTAGGGTGTAGGAGTATTTTTGTAGTTGTTTTGAAAACAACTACATATGGGTAGGTAAAAACATCTGATTTGTAATCTAGACATCAATAATTTATGAGGTCACTGAACCAAAGTGATATGATGATGATGAGATGGTTTGGATATGTGCACAGGAGGGATAGTGGATATGGTGGACGAAAGATGTTGAGGATTGAGTTGTAAGGCAGGAGAAAAGAAAGAGGAAACCAAAAAGTAAAACCAAGTGTGCTTATGCTAGAATTCAAAATCTCAGCGTGAGGTTCATAACAAGTCTTTTTCCATTGTGAAAGCTTTCAATTTCAGCCCAAACTTTTGCTGACATACCCGTTTTGGGAGCCTTCTATACAAATAAAATCAGTCTCAGTCAGTCAGCTAACTTAGTAAAATGGCTACATTAGCTTATTAGCTGTTAGCTTTTTAACTGTTAGCAAATGGTACCACTGAATGAGATTGCTTTGCTCACTAAAATAGTTTGGAAAAAAGAGAAATACTTACTGTGAAATAAACAATGCTGTTAATGGTCAATGGTGATGAATGCACAGTCACCTTATGGCAGGTGTTTCTGGGCTTTCAATTAGTCTTTAATCCCCCGTCCACGTTTTAAAATCAAACAACCACAAAGAGTGGGTGAACCACCATATTTGACAGGAAATTAAGTCTTTATTAAAAGAAAAGAAAATGTGAAAAATTTAAAAAGCTAAATAAAAAAAGTCAGTTGACTGATTTTAACGCTTGCAGTCAATGCAGATTTTTTAAATGCCCCAAAAAATTAATTGCAGTAAATTTGATTATTTTTAAGTCTAATTGTTTTGTATATGTTTAAAATGTTTATGTAATGTTTCAAAAAGAAATAAAAGCAACCAAAAACAAAGCAAAAAACAAACAAAACCTGTGAGCAACTGATAAAGGACAAGGACATTTTAATTTTACTCTTTTCTCAGAATTTAAATCAATCCGTTATCTCCGACTAAAGACTAGTATCTTTTATGTTTGGGGTCAAATTAACCCCACACAGCAAATCCAGCATGTCCAAATTAACGCTGTCGGATTTGATTTCAACACTATTAAAGTGTCTATATGGGTCCACACCAGAGAGTGTTAATTTAAATACTTTACTTGTGTAAAGTATTTTCCCAAAAGACAAGGACACAGGCAACAGGTAATACTGAACTAAATGTAAAACCTCAACCTTTTTAATTTTTACCTAAACCGTGTGCACAAAACTCTGGAGGGATCTATGCTAACGTAGAATCCAGTCAGGACGTCTGCTACTGCTGTTTGCTCGTTTTTAGTTTTTTTTTTATGGGTGATCATTTTCAGGCTTCAAGTAGCACCATTATACCAACATTTCACATTCTAGACATTGTTTTAGGTGTATATTAGACCAAAAGTTTGACTGAAAATTCACATGCAAGCTTTTTTCAAGGCTGTGGTATTTGCCCGCAAACAATACCTTTCAGCTAGCTAAAACAGAATATTATGCTATCACCGAGCAACATGGCTAATGCCTTTCACACAGCTTGGTCTCAACTCCAAAGAGCCACAGAAGTAAAAGCTCATAATAATAATTGAAACAATCTTTTGAAAAAATGACTTACCAAGCATGGCAAAGAACTCAAATATGTAGAGCAAAATGTTCTGAAACGGCTTCACTTCAGCTTCGATTGGAGCCGTGCTGGGGGCGGAGTCTGTGAATTTACTCTGTTGGTGTCATAGCCCCTCTAGGAGTTCAGAGTTAAGAGGTCAAGAGTTAATGTTTCCATTGTAACACCTCCAGATTTGACATAGAAACACTCATTTTTAACACTCGACATAAGTTCTATATTACAGGGGTTTTTTTTATTGGTTTGGCGCAGTTTTCACAAGCAATTGGTACATTTTCAAAACTCTTAGTACTTATATCACAACAGATCATCAAAAGTGCACGTTTTTCAAACATTTCAGCATATTTTCAATTGTGTCAGTACAATACACATTATGACAAAATATCCTTTCACAACAAAATAAGTGTTTACCATATAAGTAGAACTGTGTTTGAGACTTTGCACTGTTCAAATATGGAGCAGGATAGACTCGTAGGGAGAGGAAACCTTCATCGAAGAGGTGGTGGTGCTCCTCGACAGAGAGGTGGGCACAGGCAAAGAGAAAGAGGTGGTGGTGCTCCTCAACAGAGAGGTGGTCTTCAGAGAAATGTAGGCAGAAGACAACGCACCATCATCTCTAATGAAGTCCGGGCCATCATTGTTGACCATGTGGTTAACAGAGGCTTTACCATGGCTGAGGCTGCCAGGTTGGTACAGCCTAATTTACAAAGGTCAACTGTCAGCTCTATCATCAGAACTTTTCGCCAAGAAAACCGGTATGTCTGCTATAGCAACTTCACTTCTAAAATATAGTACTCTATTGTATAGATGAACAACATGTAATTGTCAGTTTACAGTAATGTAATTTGTAATACTTCAATATTCACAGTATATGATTGTCCTCAGAATTAACAGGAGACAACCTGGTGGTGGTCGCCCACGTGTTTTGACTGACCAGCAGGTGTTGGCTGTGGTGGAAATGGTCAGGGCAAGGAATGACATACGGCTGTCTGAAATCAAACAGGCTATTGAGAACAACAATGACACCTTTGCCAATGTGCCATCAATTAGCCTTCCAACGATTGCCCGGCTTTTGAAGAAGCACCAGGTTTCCATGAAACAAATTTACTTGGTTCCTTTTGAGAGGAACAATGTCTGGGTGAAACAACTGCATTCAGAATATATTCAGGTACAACACTAAACTGGCATGCAATTACTGTAACAGTACTGACAACTATTAGTTGTAAAAAAAAAAACTAACTAAATTATCATTTTAGAGGGTGATGGAGCTGGACGCTGCTGTGAATCATCACAAGTATATTTTTGTTGATGAGGCCGGTTTCAATCTGGCAAAAACTAGACGCAGAGGATGTAACCTTATTGGACAAAGGGCTACCATCCAAGTCCCTGGACAACGTGGAGGAAACAGCTCAATGGGTGCAGCTATATCTGAAGATGGTGTGGTAGGCTGTAGACCAGTTCTAGGGTCATACAACACTGAACACCTGATAGTTTTTTTTTGTTGTTGTTGTTTTTAAAATGAACTGGAGCAGGCCTGTCAGGGAGAAGACATCGTCTATGTTGTTGTGTGGGACAATGTCAGCTTTCAATTTTTTTTTTTTTTTTGTTATGCCTGAACATAAGTGTAATATTTGCTGTGTAAAGTTTTACAGTTCAGTTACACTCATTCATCACCAAGGACAATTTGAAATGCTTACCTTGTATTATTTGCTCCTGAATGAAATGATTGGTAAAAGTATGAAAAAATATCTTACTGTTTTGTTTGGGTGAGTAAAGCAAATGTTCTCAGAATATATCACAATGATCATATGTTCTGCAACAATGATTAAGTGGAATGAAAATATGTGCAAATACAATGAACTCATGACATCAGATTTGAAAGAATGACTAGTGGTGTTACAAATGTGATCAAATGTGAGTTTACTGAGAGATTTGAAAATGCACACTTTAGTTGTGAAAATAGTACCAAACCAATTAAAAAAAACTGTAATTCTTCTTAATCTGCTTACAATAGTAATGTTTTGGTGTATTTTATTAGTTCATTTTAACAATGGAATGGTTAGTATGGAAGTACTTCAAATTTTCCCAAAAGCTTCCATAAATCAGAGCTCGGATTGAGACATATTTGTTTTGGTTTCACCACCAATGGTCAGCTGCTGGCTCAAGGCTTTTCAGACTCAGTTTGCTTGGTGGCTTTTCTACTGTGCCAGCAGTAAATTGAACTCAGTACTGGGTATTTCTTAACACAATGATGAGTTTGTTTATGACAAGCAATATAATAATAGACCTTTTTCAGTCCTTGGAGTTGATTAATGTTAGTTTCAAACTACGGCTCATATGGAAACTCATTATTTTGACTGACCCCTGCGGCCACAGATGTGCATATTCTGGGCACAGTTACACACTCTCTGACACCTGGAAGCTGCCCAGTATAACCACAGTCTGGTCTACTTGTCAGCTGGAAGTTGAGTTCCTTGCTAAGGAGGACCTAAGTAGTAGTAACTTGCACCTTTCAGTCAACATGTTGCTAGATATTTCTGGGCACAAACAGTATTGTGCAAAAGTTTGAGCTGCCCCTCAATCCTTTTCCTTCTAGAATCGTTGGAAATGGTCTCAGTGACTTTTAGAAAAATGTAAATCATTCATGGGAATACAGTATGTAAGTCAAAAACACGCACCTTTATTCCTTGACACAGCCTAAACGCCTAAACTCTCTCAGACAAGCTCACTTGTAATTTATTTAAACAGTCTTCATGAATAGTTCTCCAGGCTTCTTAAAGGACATTCCAAAGCTCTTCTTTGGGTGCAAATAATATCTTTTACGCTTAGTTGGGACCATATTGTCATGGTCCTCCATTTTTGCCCCGGTGTGCTGTCTTCACTCCTCGCACCAAGGTGGCAGCTGGTCTCCGACTGATCTCCACATCCACGCTACTCTCACCTGCTGCTAATCTCCTCTGATTGTTCCAGCCAGTACTTAGGACCCTGGTGGAGAACTGTTCCTCGCTGGATTGTTATACTTACCTCTGTTAGTGTAGCAAATTTCTTTGTGTTTCCTGTTTCTCTCCTAACAGCTGTCTTCATCTCCCTGTACAGATCTACCTGGGTCCTTGCCTGTTTCCCTTGGACCTGACCTGGATGAGCGTGAGTGAGAGTGAGTCACTGCATGGGATCGGATTGAGTGTGTTTGTGTCACTCTGGTACAAAGAGGAGTGTGAGCGTGTTATCCCCTGCCCTGGACCCCTTTTTTGGAGCCCCTGGAGCCCTCATCCCTTGATCACTGTATATATATACATAACTCACGTGGTGTTGTAAATAAATGCCCCTTTGATTGCATAGCTCTGAATCCTGCCTAATCCAATGTGACACATACACTGTATGGTTGAGAAGGTGCACTAAGTTGTCATGTAGTGCTAGCGAGTGCTAGGCATTAAACAATTTAGATAATAGAATTTAACTCATCATAACTGAAGCACAAAATTCTTTGGCAGTCTCTAGCACACAGTAAGTCATGGTCTTTGTCAAATAGTCCATTAAAAATGCTCTGAAAGGCATTACGAGCGCAAAAATAGCAGAAAAGAGGCTCAGCCGTAAGCGGCCTTTTGAGAAACTGCAGTTTAACTTTGCACTTCGGCGTTGGCTTCATTGTATTAGCGCACAGAAAAGGTTTGGTATATTTTCTGCAGTGTTGTGCCATGCATGTCTCTCCATTCATTTTTGCAGTGAAGATGCAAGAGTGCTTTAGTGCTTTTTCTTGGCTTACATACTGACTGCATTGCAATTGTCCATGCTCCAGTGGGAAGAGCAGAGATACTGCTCATTGTGGCACTCTGGACTGAGCCATTACTGAAGTCATCATGTTGTGAATCTGTGCACATGTAGAGTAAACGTATGAATTGTATTAAATTTGTGTTTGGGGGAAAAAATCTTTCTAAGTTTGGTTTTTGATTAAATTTAACATGTAATCCTTTACTTGCAGTTTTGATGTCGCCATAGGTCTGTTGGAAGCTCTCTCCCCTTTCGTTTAGTTAGGACCTTCAAAATGACTGCCAAATAGTGAAACCAAAATGGCTCCCATCTTGCATGACCTGCTTCTTGAAGGACCTTAGCCGTATAACACATTTCCCTTATTTTGAGCTTGCTAAGGCATTAATAAGGCATTCGTTTTGGGGGTTCAAATTTTAGATTTGCTCTCCATGGTTCTGAAAAATTGTCAAAAACGATTATTAACAAGCTCACTGGAGTCTCAGTTATAGCCAAAGTGGGATTACCTTTGAGAGTCTCCATAGAAAATTGCAAAATTTAGCATTTGGTACAGGGGAGAAAAGAAAGAAGGATAGAGAGGACTCATGGACTTCATCTCTTTGTTCTGACATTGTACTTGGGCAATCGGTACAATGCCGATCACAATCACAGTCGCCCCCTGAGCCACGGTCGGTTGGGAAGCTCATCTGTAATGGTTATGAAGGTAACAGGAAGGTTGCCGGTTCGATCCCCAGGCTCTCTGTCCTGGTCGTTGTGTCCTTGGGCAAGACACTTTACCCTACCACCTACTGGTGATGGCCAGAGGGGCCGATGGCGCGATATGGCAGCCTCGCTTCTGTCAGTCTGCCCCAGGGCAGCTGTGGCTACAACTGTAGC
>NW_024582641.1:662757-677997 GCF_018398535.1 Haplochromis burtoni | reverse complement strand
GGCCCAGCTTGTGAAAATAGCTGACTGTGCTGACTCAGCAAAGGAGTGTGTGTGTGTGTGTGTGTGTGTGTGTGTGTGTGTGTGTGTGTGTGTGTATGCGTGCATGAAGCAGGAAGGGCAGTAGTAGGCACAAATTTGTATACTGATAGTGCAATTGTGTAAGTGCGTGGATATTTCAGTGCATGTAAGAGAGCCAAGCGACCTGCACAGAACAAAGCCCTGCAGCTGCTCGGTAAAAACGGACTTCTCAGAGCTCCATTTCCTCCAAACCACAAAGCCTCATAAAACTAGGCAGCCATACTTAGCTAATGGCATTAACTTCAGTACCGATGCCTCTGGTGCTGCTTATTGGGGGAAAACACCCTGATATATTTTCCAGCACATGACTTTGTTTTTCTGAATCAACAGCTCCACCTCTTCTCTGAACCATGGGGAAATAATAACTCTGAAATCACGTCTGATGGAGATGCATCGTAAAACGGCAGAAGATGGAAATAAAATCCACTTTGTGTTTGCTGGAGCTCATCTGCGACACACTGTCATGGAATATGTGAAAACCTGTTGGCAGCAGGGGTGTGGCTAGGGTCTGGGCTGGCACCACCACTGTCTGAAATTTGATTTGAACCCAAGAGCCTCCGCAAACTTTTATTCACATGGGAACTCATGGGGTCTGGATCCCCTTTCTGGGAAAAACAGCATTGTCATCTTCAGGGCATCATTGTAAATGTAACTATATAATGACAAATACTAAAACATTATGTCTGCATGCTCATATAACTAATGCAAGATGCTAGAAAATACATTTCTTAAGCTGTTAAGTTGAAATATGGACTCCCCCTTTGACTCACAGTGATGTCTAAGACATAGTTTTTTGTTTTTGTGTGTGTGTGTGTGGGGGGGGGTTACCAACAACCACTCAGTACAATAAAACTCATGTACAGCTGGACAGCCTTGTATTTTGTTACTCTGTGGTTGAACCTAGTTTTACCATATTGCTACATGGCAACCTGATGTGACTTTATGGAGGCAGGAGGCCTCACATCTATGAAAGTCCTTGTGATCTGATTCATTTTCAACACCCAGCCCTCATCCTGACTGGTTCTTGGCCCAGTGCCTCCCCATTAAAAAAATTCTATAAACACCCCTGACTGGCACCAGGGAAAATAGAAGAAAGCGATGCAGCTTGTGCCCTGTAGTGTACGTTGAAACCTATATGACATTAATATTGGTTGCTGTGGCCCCTTGCGTTTTAAAATATGTGAGTAATGAAATAAGTTCTCCACGTGTACCAAAAATGACCTATTTTATGAACCAATGAGTGCAGCAGGCGAGACTTCTTTGTCAGCGTACATATATGGGTGTGTGTGTGTGTGTGTGTGTGTGTGTGTGTGTGTGTGTGTGTGTGTGTGTGCGCGCGCGCGAACGTGTGTGTGCGCGCGCGCGAACGTGTGTGTGTATGTGTGCGTGGATGCATGCTCAGGGTGGGGGTCCAGTGAATGCCAGGCTATCCATAATGTTTACTGACACAACACATTTTAATGGTTTTAGCTAAGAGCCAAGAATTGAGAAATCAAGTCACATCAAAAGGGTGGCACACAGCGGAAGTCCATTGTTTACACTTATGGCTTCAGCTAAATCTGAGCACAGCTGAATTACTTTGTTGTTGCAAAACTTTGTACAAGTATTGTTTATTTGTATAAAACAGCTTTCTAAAAAAAAGGCATTCCCATTTTTGCCTTTAAGATGTATTATTGTTCTGTGAACTTTCATTAAGGGAAATTCTATATTATACTTTCCGCAGTCAGAAATGAAATACGGCAATGCCAATCAAGTCAAAACTCAAAAACTAATTAGCTCCTCACCCACCTCAGCCAAGTATTTTTATTCCACCCCCAGATTTCATTTCAGACCCTCAGTAAGTAGTGTTTGAACAATGAGCTGAGAGTCGTGTGAGGTCCCAGCATGCAGAACAAACGTGTGAACCCCAGTCATTCTCTGGCCATATGCTGGTGAACACCCAAGATCACACAATAGAGGAATTGTTTGGCTTTGGGTCTAACATTAAGAGTTTCTCTTTCTCTTGCGTGCCGCAGGGCTTCATGGGAGACCCATTACAACGATGATCAAAACGACTCCTACATATTACATACAGGCTGTTTCTTGTTTATTTTGCAGTTCGTTTCGAGCCGGGTCTCCAAATATCTGCTGTGAGTTAGCAGTAGTGGGCGGTTTCTAGTGGGCCACTGTGACCGGGTGTGCAGAGGTAAAGGTACAACGTGACATCATTCTTTGGCAACAGCGGTGTTGAATTTTCCAAAGATTTTGGAGATTATCAAATTTCACATTGCAATCATATCACAGTCAGGGTGGCCTGTTCATCACCTTACAGCTTGAGGCAGCTAATCCTGTGAAGTTCAGCCACACCAAACAACAGCCTGGATCGGGTCTTTTCCAATACACTTGAAACAATTGTAAAAAAGTAGGGTTTTTTTTATTAAAACATACACAAACATAAATAAAAAGAACACTGAATAGAAAAATCTAGCAGATGAAAACAGATGAAGGTCTTACAGATGTGCTACAATCTTGTAGAAGAAACAATATAACCATATTGCTTTTGGCTAGGCAAGTACACACAGAATTGTCAAAAATCGAGATACATAAATATAGAATTTAAAAGGAAGCCCCTGTGTTTTAATAACAAAAAGCGTGCCTACTATTTCCTCTAAGTGCTGCTTAATGAATGTCATACAGACATAAAATATAAATGATTTTACAGCCGAAAGGTCACTTTAACAGAGGCTCGTCTCTGTACTTTTCTAGCTAATAAATAAATATTTAGTGCATATTCCCATTTACCTCACTAAGAGCCAAATGAAAAAAAAACAAAAAACAAAAAAAAAAGTTAAGTTAAAGATGAACCAAACTCAACTTGGTCCATCTAGTGAAAGAAGAGACAGGAGTCTATTCCTGTCATTCATGGTCAGACAGTCCTGCTATCTGCTTCACTTGCTGATCGTCATAAATGAAACAAACATGTCATTTATGACATTGTCATGTTGTAACCTTCAAATGACCACTTGGGGCGGAAAGATGGATAATAAATGTTTTTGGAGCAACAACCCCATGGCCCCAAGTCAAACTCATACTAAACCTAAATTTTAATTTTAATTTTTGGGTGAAATTACCTATTACTGTCACTATCCGCTAAAGTTGCTAAACTGCAAGGATGCTTCACTGCCTGCCTTGATCTGACTTCCAAAGACTTTCAAGAAAACACTTATACAAAGGCCTTATTTTTATCCTGTGATAATCTGCTAAGTACAAGCAGATGCTCTATCAACTCCAATTCTCTCTTTGGACATTTTTCTCCAACAATCAGCACTGATAAATCCTTTCTTGCTGCACCTCCTCCCAACAAACTTACTTCCTTAGTTGCTCCCTTGTGAATCGTTTAATTAGTGCATAAACACATGTCAATCCTTAAGTCTAAATGTTGTAATCTAAACTGAATGTATTTAAATTCCCCAACACAAACCACAAAAAAGTCCAATAAAACTCAAGTGCTATTTTGGGTGAAGTAGAGAGTGCTAGTTCTGCTTTTTGGGAAAGGAAAAACAGAAAGTGGAAAGACAGTTTGTTTTTTGAAAGGTGTTTACCTTTTGCATAAGTTTTTCCTCATAATAAGAGTCCAAAAAGGCTATCTGATGCAAAACAATGTGACACAAAAAACAAAACAATTAAAAAAAAAAAAAAACTCTTTTGACAAATTAACATCACTAACAGTGGTTCTTTGGCATATCAAATGTTCAGTAGCATGTCCGCTCCCCATGTATTTAAGTTTCAGATACCCCACTTTATGGCCCCAAAATACGTCGCTTCTCCTGCCAGGTCCAGCATGAAGGCGTTGGACACATTGACAAACAAGGCATCTCCGACATCCAGCTGGACCCCTCGTCCCTGCTGGGCACAGTACATATTATAGGTTGTGCCGTTCCACCGCATAGTGCTGCCCATCTTGCTTAATACCACAGCCTTGCTGTTGTGTTTGATGCTCTCATGGCACAAGTACTGGAAGAGCTGGGTGTTTTTAACATCCACTGGGGGATTGTCGTCTGAAATTGGCCCTTTGAAATTGTAATAGCGAAAGCAAGTTTTGGCGTAAACGTAGTAGGAACCGGCTTCCCTCACCAGCAGTTTCCCCTTGTGGTAACCCATGTTATGGAGGTGCGCATGTGTATCATCCCATTCAATGGTGATGGCCGCCAGCTCACTCTCTGTGTGATGACAAAGAACAACAGAAAAACTGGATAAATTACTTCACCTTTAAAGAACTTTTGTTGTTTATCAAGAACATCCTTTCTATATTTGCAGTAATCTAGTTTAACTAACCTGGTTTCAAACTAAAGGTTCAGTAAATCAGGTCACAACATTAAAACTTAACCTCTCTATTGTAAAACTTATATTCGTTGCAACTCTGTTAAGCATTAACATTATAGCACCATCAAGAGACTCAACACTTAAAACAGGAAGTCATCTTTGTATCCCAATGCAAAGTAATTTCTAAAGGACGTTTAATGCTGTACTACTGAACAAGGGTAAAAAGTTATGAATTCAACCATAGCTGTAGCTATTTTTGTACAACTAAGATTTACACAGTTTACAATGAGTAGAAAGTAAAACATAATGGAAAAGTATGAGCAAGTCTCGCCACTCATGGGGCATCTTGGTAACGGCTTCAGAGAGTTATTTGAGAAGCCTCTGATGAGGCAGAGGACAAGTATATGCCATATAGTAGCAAGCTAATGTTTCATTTGTTGAGCACTTTGGTTAGTGTTTAAAAACAAATCATTTCATTTGGTGATTTTTTTTTAAACTGGATGATGCATACAATATGAATCATATATTATATATAATAGTTATATCAAACCATATGGGGCAAATAACATATTTCGTTTACATTTTATTTATTATAAATGTGAAACATTTCGACATTTCGATTAAGACTCACTCTTTGAGAAATCCTGATCCGTTCTGATTGGTAGATGGGCTGAAGCCATGCCATCTTTATTCTTGCATCGTCCTTTTTTCTTTGGATCTTTCAGCGCATTCAGCATTGGCTCTGTCTGCACCTCCTGCAGAAAAAGTGGAAAAGCTGACATAACAAACTGACAGATTTACAGATCAAACATGAAAGTGTTCCTGAGCTTATCATCGTGAGGTTTTGAACTTAGCAACCTCTCATATAATCAGTCAAAATTAACTTGCACCAGCATGGTTAGAACTAAGCAGGGCCTATTACATGATGCTATCAGTATACAGCCTCTCAGTCAATCTTCGGTCTGAAAGCGAGCCATGTGAGCTGAGCAAGGTTTCTTGTGATTGGCTGCCTCTAGTAAACAGAAAGTTAAAGGTGGGTGAGGATGAGTGCTTGTGATGACCGTATTAAGTGCATCCACTCTTGATGACATCATACAAAGCTAAGAGTAGAAAAAGATGACTGAAACAGAGCAGTCTGGAGCCTGAACTTTTGGCTAAGAGAGACTATTTGTACATACAATGACCTCACTATATGTAAACTACACAAGTCTTAAACATGACTACTGATACATACACACTATATATATATATATATATATATATATATATATATATATATATATATATATATATATATAATATATATATATATAAATATATATATATATATATATATATATATATATATATATATATATATATATATATACATATATACACACATATATATATATATATATATATATACATATATATATATATATATACACACATATATACATATATATATATATATATATATATATAGATATATTATGTATATATATATATATATATATATATATATATTATATATATATATATATATATATATATATATATATATATATATATATACATATGATATATATATATTAGGGGTGCAACGATATTCGTATCGATATTGAACCGTTCGATACAGTGCTTTCGGTTCGGTACGCATATGTATCGAACAATACAAAATTTGTAATTTATTTTATCAACTTTACTTCTGACGATGCTGTCTGTGTTGAGCGCTCAGTGAATCTGCGTTCTTTCCATGGAGCTGAGCATGTGTGTATACTTGAAGATGTGTGTGACCTCCTGGTGAGTGTAAACTTTCAGAAAGATTGTTCTTCTCAGGGATTTGGCAGCAATAGTGTCTGGACTGTATTCAGTCACTGACTGCTGATTCTATTCAAGGCCGCGATGACGCCGCCATCCACTGTCTGAACCGGGCTGTCCTCAGGCAAGACAGAGCATATACAGTCAAGGAAAACATGGTTTCCAAGCAAGTAAACAGTTGCAAAGGAGCTGCCAACTCTCCTACACATCTGGCATGAAATTAAAATATCAGGTGTGAGTGTTGTTTTCTGACTGCTCTTACTCAAGACATCCCAGGGATAAGTTGGAATATATATATATATATATATACAAATAAAATTTATATATAATTTAATATATATATATATATATTATATATATTATTATATTATATTATATATAATATATATATATCATATATATATATATATATAATATATATTAGTGTGTAGTGTTATGCCACTATCACTTGTTTTTAAATTGAGTATTTATTCACATGCTCTGTGTAACAGATAGGGCTTTGCCGCAAAACACTGGGGTGAAGATTATTAAACTTTTTAAGCAGTTTTCTCTGATTGGAAGAATGCAGGTATAATGGCAGGATTATCTCACCTCAACTCTGAGCCAAGATTAAAAAAAATAAAAAATCTAATGAAAAGGAGAGTGTTGAAAGTTTTAAACATACCAGTTGTGAAACCACACATGAGCACAGTTGCACATTCCAAATAAACTCCAGTACAAAGCCAGTCTGGCAACGTCACACCTTTACCGCTCTAATATTGCTCTTAAGTATTTATTCACAGCCTAAGTCTAGACAAATTTGCACGGATTTCAAGCTAAGATTAGCAGTCTCTGTCCCCCAAAAGCAATTTGCTGCACAAACATGTTTATAGTGCAGCGTCCTGGAATGAGACAGGGGTAAACAAGGCCTTGCCAAGGCTACAAAGCAATTGTGAATGCTCTCCCAGTTGGCCCTACATTGTGGGATCTATCTTGATTTGTGGTGAGACCAAGTCATACCTCTTTAACCATAGTGAAGAGATTATTTAAACAAAGTTAACAGCAGCTTGGCAGCTACCTGAGCGACACGGGGAGCTAGAAGTAAAGTGTGCAGGATGGCAGCCACTCTGCACCAGGCTAAGCTGCTACACGATGAAGACGTGCTTAGAAAATATTCATGCAGCTAAGGCTGACTGGATTGCACATGCTTGGTCCTGCAACACCACAGTGAATGCAGGCTTCAGTTCAGCCTTTTAACAACACACCGCATCCATCCTTCCCCATGTCTATTATGTTGATGAGTGGTTTCTGTGATGCTACACTAGAACAAAAGTCCTCTCACTCAGAACTTGGCCACCAAAGCAGATTGTCTCTTTGTATTTCGTACTGCATCTGACTCCTAACACAGATCTCTAAACATTCAGATCATGAGCTATGTCTGATTCATGGCACTGTGTTCTCACCACTCCCCAGATCTTACTGACCACAGGCCCAGCCCCAGTGCAGGCCAAGCCTGAACATCCTGTCTCACATCAAAAATGAGCCGATAGCTGTCCAGCTGAGGCCTGAGAGCACCAACTCTCTTCTATAGTCTGCAGGGATCACCAACAGTCTCGGTGCTGACCCCGACACAACACAGCACTGGCCATGAGGACCTGTCATCCTGACACCTCATAAAAACTCCCAGCATGTCTTCCTGTGCTACATGGGAAACAGCCACAGGGCTGACACAATGAACTCCTCAGTACAAGACAGGCTGGGTGGTTTGTGCAAGCACTCCGCCAGGGATACCAAACACAAATACATAATTTCAAAGGAAATTAAAACATTATGGGAACCCAGTGTTATTTTACTTCCTGGACTGTTTTTTTGCTATTGCTCTACTTTTAAAAAAAATGGGCGGTAACTTCTATAGAGGGATTAGAAAATATGACTTCAGCGATTAAGAATTTCCATTTTACAACTCCCTCGTGCTTCTCCCGATCATCGAACAAACACTCTGCGACCACTGACGCCAATGGGTGACTCAGTAATGGCCAATGCTGTAAACTACATTCTACATCGAAGATTAATCAAACTTGTGGGGGGAAAAAACCCCAAGAAGCTATTCAATGCTATATCAAAGGCAGAGAGGTGTTTTTCCTGCTGTGGTCTGACCTCTCTCCAGCCTGTGTGACCACCTAGGGTTTTTGTGCTTGCTTTACAGAAGCTGTGGTGTGCACTGAAAAACATACCCATGGGAAAATCATAACTCCTGTCACTGCAGAAATTGCACATGATTATCCTGTTTTCCAAGTGCTTTAGGCTCTTCTCTGTTAAAAAAAAATACACGTACTTCCCCCTTTGCAGTGACAAAAGGAAATACCTTGCAAGCGTTGGCGTATTCTTAAAGGAAATTACTTTTAGCCTCTGTGGCATTATCTCTAATTAGCAGCAGTGTAACTACTTCTTTCTTAAGCTTTACTTTAATGACAATTTCAGAGTTGATTGGAGGAAATCAAAATCTACAGATGATCAAGTCTGATTAACTAAGTGCATGTGTGCGTGTAGCATGTGTATAATGTTGCAGCAGGAGGGACGTGTGAAAATGCACAATATCTGAGTGGAATGTGTCAGAGGGCATGTTGCCTGGGGTCACCCAGGGGTCAGACTCACCTCCATGGGCCGATGTGGAGTTGTGGACAAATCTACCTGGAGAAAGAAGAAAAAGCGGTTATAGAGATTTTTTTTTTTTTAATGCAGTGATAACATCATATTTAATGAGCCGAATCTATCTCAAGAATGGTTCTCTGACAGGTCAAGATAGGAGAAATATCTCAGGCTCTACAGGGTGTCCTGTAAAATGAGATTAAGACTCACGCATACAGTACACATCAGTGTGTTTGTGTGTGTGTGTGTGTGTCTGCGAGAGTACAAGAGAGTGGGAGGCTATTTTCCGCATGTCATTCTGCATTCCACCACAACAGGGGGAAAAAAAAAGTCTGTTTTGTAACTTGAGCTTTGGCTCTCAGTTGCTGCTGTTCTGTTATCTGTGTGTAATAACAACCAATAGTCTCCCATGCACGCAAACACACTTTAACCTTCACATTCCAATCAGCTGTTTTAAATTAAAAATAGTCTCTTCAGCACATTCCTATCTCTGCATGACACTGTGCCGATCCCAGGTCTCCTCACCATCTCCAGGAAGTTTTACAGGTGTTGTGGTCAGATGATGGCCCAGCACCATACTGATGACTCACACAGACTGCTGCTATATGCATCTGTCATCGGAAAAAAGCCCTGACCAACCACAGGGCCTCTTGTGCTGCTGGGTACTTAAGACAGCCTTCCCCTCTTGTCATCTTCTCAGACAATTCCACACACTTTTATTGTACAGCTATGGAATTAAATCCATATCTGTATAATAAAAACCCTGCCTTTCTTTAGTTTTCCCTTTATTGACAAGCCAAAAATAATAATCAGGGGTGTCTCTAGAGAATGGAGGCATAGGGTGGCACTGGCCCCCTCTGGAAATATGATTGGCTCTCAAACTACCACTTTCAGTATTTTCATGCTATGCTACTTTATACTCCACTGTATCCCTGAGGTACCACCTTGTTTATTTTAAAACTTTAGTTACTTATTACTTATACTTTCCTCACCTCACTTGTAACCGGTCTTGGCAGATAGCCGCCCCTCCCTGATCCTTGTTCAGGAGGATGTTTCTTCCTGTTAAAAGGGAGTTTTTCCTTCCCACTGTCCTCCAGTGCTTGCTCATAGGGGATCATCTGATTGTTAGGATTTTCTCTGTATTACTTTAGGGTTTTTACCTTAGAATATAAAGTGCCTTAAGGCGACTGTTGTAATTCCACGCTATATAATTAAAACTGAACTGAATTATTATCTTATACAATTTCTCCAATAAATGTACAAATATATGTAGCTGTGTTGTTAGAGCTAAAGCTATCCAACAGTGCGAGTATTTTAAATCATTTCCAGCTGCAGCATTAAAATTATATAGACTTTGATGAACTGTATGATATTGCATAATTAGTACCTGCCATAATTTTTGTACCATTACTTTTATAGGATTACGATTTTATGAGCCCTGTAAAAGGCCCCCAAATTCACACATAAACAGGTGGAAGAGATGGGAAAAGGGAGAAAGGAGGAAGAGAGATGCTCGCCAGGTGAACTTAGTGCATCCTGACACAGCAGAGATGCGGTCTGCCCTCTCGGCTTGTTCAAACACGACGATTATTCAACTCTAAAACCGCCATCAAGTAGAAAAAACAATTATTAATACTATTATTATTATTATTTCACATCATCGCAGACACGCAACCTACAAGATGCCACGCACGCGTCTTCAAGGAATATGAGCGATCCCAGATCATATGTCACTGCGCTGTCACACATGGCAGCACGTCGGAACATCCACAGGGTCCTGCTTGAACTTTGCCATACTCCCCTTCCTCCACTGCGTTTCTGCTTATCCTCAAACGTTTACAGCTAATGTCACATACAGATTACAAATACAGCTCGCGGACAGCATGTAAACACGCTGCACGAAGAACTTCAGCGGCAGCAGCGGCAGCCTCAAGTGAAAACATCTGTATTTTGCAAACAAGACATCATGGAGACTGACATTTGGATTCGCAGCCGAGCCTCAGTTGCTGAGATGTTATCGTCTCAAAAACAGGTAATCTTCGTGGAAAGGAAAAAAAATCTTTAAGGGGGGTTCGTGAGATGCTATCAGCGAGTCAGGGTGTTTCTGCAGCGAGGCAGCAGTTTAACTGCGTGCCGCCGAGGCGCAGCACCTTCAAAGGAACACCAAAGTGCACCAAAGCTTTGCGCGGAGAACAGCACAAGTGGCTCGATCTGAAAGCTGCTTCCCCCCTCTCTCTCTCTCTCTTTTTATCTTCACAGGTTGCTTTACATGTAGAGCTAGAAAGGTTATCTGACATTTTATAGGTATTGTAAAGTTGCGCAAACATCCCTGGACCCGGTCCTACCTCGCTCACGGCCAGCAATTGTTGACAGTCTTTTAGAAGTAAATATTTACACACAAACCCCAAGTTTGAGTGAAGCTACACACACAATGAAAGCAGTATAGGAGCGAACTATGCAGTAGGTCACACCACGCTGTTGCTCTGAGATTCTTACCTCTTGGAGATAACCTGTCAGGTGTAATAAGATCGCCACGCTGGAGGCCACCTGAAGCAATCCCATAACAGCGAGGGTCCCGAATAGGAGTGGCCGGTATGTGGGTTCCGAACTCTGCACCGGGTGGAAGCGGTGCTGCTGCCCCACCTCGATGTCGACGGTGTTCCGCAGGTAGCCTCTGTACTCGCTGTGGGTAGCTGCCATGCTGCGCGCTTTGTGTGTGTGCCGTTCAGCCCCGGGGCCAGGTCCCAGACTCAATGCAAGGAAGGAAACCGAGTTTGCAAGAGTCCCTATAATCAGCAGTGGGTGGGCTGAGAGAGCGCGTTTGCGTCTGCAGCCAATCAGAGGGATCCTCCGGTAGCCCGGAGAGAAACAGACTCGAGCAGGACTGTCAACCGGATCGACCTGAGCGCATGACAGGTAAAGCGAGCCCTTTATGTCTGGCCCTTTGTGGAGACGCGTTAATGTGTGATCCTCCCCTTCCCGTCTACACCCCGTGAACATGAATTAGGCGCACAGCAGGGATGCAAAGAGGATGGGTTTAAAAAAGAAAAAAATCCAACCCATCAGTGATCAGTGGGCACTCCTGTTTTGTTTTTTAAAGAAAACCGAGAAAAAGATCAAATAAAATACAACATTTTCATCCATACATTCATTCATTCATTAATTTTTGACATAAATACTAAAAAAAATGCTGCTTTGCTTAGAAAAAACTTGTCTTAGTGATTTTAAAAGTATTCAGATATGATCTTCCTCGTTTTTACACCGCTATGTTTCCACGTGTACTGGTTTACACAGTCACCTAAAAAGTGAAAGCTCTCTGGGTTGATCTCAAGAGGAGCCAAAGGTTCCCTGGGGGTAGCGACAGGAAATGCAACCGGCATAAAAATCTGTCCAAAACAAAACAGGCAAAGCTGCCTGCTGTGGCGACGCCTTCGGAATAAAAGGGAGAACCCGAGAATAGCTTTTAATGCAGAGACTATTCTGACCTACTGGATATATAAGATGTTTCCTTATCCAGTAGAGGGAGGCTTCAAGGTCTTACATCCACTTATGGAAGTTGCATAATGGGTCCGGACTGAGGGGCAAAAAGTTCTTGAACTTAAACAGTTAACTAAGCTCCAGCACCTCAGTGAAGTCAAACATATACAAGACACATTCTGCTTTGAGATAGTGAGTCTTTGTGTGTCAGATCTCATTAGCTCAACAGATTCAGTGGTGCTTTTTGGTCCTGTTCAGCCATCGTCATGTCTTTCAGAGAGGGAGTTCTGATGAACGGTGGGGCAGATTACTGGCTGAATGAAGTATAACATTCTGTGAATCCTGTGCTTCATTGCTGCCGCCACATTACTATTGGGCAACCATGTCCTCGGACGCATGTATATGGAGGCTGGGGGTCTGACCACTGCTAAAACGATTAGAACTTTCTAAATTATCAGCATATTTTTAAAGAGATTCAGTTTGGTGTTTTATTTCTATTAGCAGTTTCTGATTTCCCATGGTTACCTAACTGATTTTTTTCTTGGTCCCTCACTTGTTGGTGGTGTTTAACCATATGCTTTAGTCTAATGTAATAACCTAGGGTCTGTGTGCACAGAGGTCTCTGGCTGGGCCAGCATAACTGATAAACTGATGTGGTTTTGTTTCTTGTAACACAGGAAAGAGGTCACATTTGAAGACATTCCTTTGTGTAAAATGCACGGAAACTCTTAATCATGCATTTATCACATCTCTGCATTGGAATTTTGTTGTTTTTTTGTAAGTTCCTGGTTGGCACCACAGAAATGCACCACGACAGTAAACTTGTGAAATCAGCCCACTAAACGCAACCCTTCACTTCTTGTGAATTGTGAATCAGATGTGTTTTTTCAGTATATTTGTTATGGTAAAGAGCAACTTGTAAGTCTTTTTTTTTTCTTTTGAGTCATGCATAATATTTCTTGGAAATGTACTTTTGATTTGACATGTTTTGCGAAACATAAAGGCTAAAATTTAGATGAAAAAGTGCATTTGAAGCAGAGCTCTTACGCTTTTTTTGTGAACATGCATCATATTACATCACACTAGGAAGTTGTCTCTGTCCCTGTAGTAATTTGATGAGTTGGTGAGGCAGTGAGTTGGTGTTTTTTATTCGGAGTTTCATCATGGTGAATTATGTGTATGTGCAGATTGGACAAACCCGGGCCTTACAGGACTTTGATTCCACAGTTTTCCTGATAGGAAAAGGAAAAGGGCTTTTTTTCCTGCCCGGGTGTTCTGTGCAGCTGAAGCAAGGGGTGATATTGATTCATTGTCTTAAAAAAATATTGGAAATTAGCTGTTATTCTGCTGTTTTCTCTTCCATAAAGACATGTCACTTTGTATTGTTGATCGACAACAGCTGATCCTCTCATTAATTTTGTTTAGAGATGCCTTAATACGCTATTAAATTGTCAGTTTTGTTAAACTGAAACACGTTAGAGGCAAATTCACATTATTGTTTAGCAAAACAACATTAGACAACATTAGCTAGGGTTGGTAATTTTCCAGCGTGCACTGATTTAAACTATTAACGTCTTTAGAGACTTCATACTTCCTGTAGCTTCATCTTCCCCAGCCTCATTCCCACGTGTTACATTATGGTCAAGCCCTGTGTTTCTTACTCTGTAATAAATATTGTTTGAAGTGTTATTTTAGTGCATATGTAAGCATTTTGTTCTGCATAATCTAGTTATCTCAAGCTGCTGTTTAAGGTATAGTTGGGTCTGTTCTTCCAAAAAAATTTCGCAAGACAGTGCTGATATGTCAACACAGGCAAGCAGGGCATCCCATGGTGTCTGGAATCAAGCTTTAGCATCCTCCTGATGCTCTGTCAGTTTCAGTATTGGTTTAACATGAAGAACTTCAAAGACTTCATTAATCTGATTGCAAAACAATCCCATGTCATGCCAAAAAGATGCCACTTAGATGGATGGGGGCAATGTCAATGCAAGAGTGATATCAGATAAGTTTATCAGCTTGATGCCAGATCGACCGAAACATAATGGAGCAAGAATTTGAGTATGTGTATTCGCGGGTTTCAATGCCATTTGGGCTTGTGTGTAAAAACTGCAATGGAGGAGACATGAAACAACATGTAAGAAAACATTTTTCACATTTTTTTCTATTTCATCTGGAACTGCAGATCAACTATTTCTCTTTTAACCCTCTGTGGTCTAACTCTTAATCAGTGACTGTCCAAGCCTTAGTCCCAAACTTGGAGACATGCAGAAAGTACTTTTGATACTATAGTTTGGGTATTGTAAATAGTTGTGAATTCTTGTCAGTGATTCCACTCTAGTCCTAGACTTGGGAGAACACAAGTCATGAGTGGGTGGCTGAAGTTCAGGGGGTAGAGCGAGCAGGTCATCTACTGATCAGAAGGTTGGTGGACTGGCTGTTCCAGTCTGCATGCCAAATATCCTTGGACAAGATATGACAACTTGCTCTCCAACGCCTCCATCAGAGTATGAATGTATCTGAATGTTAGAAATATAACAAAAAAAATGATAGATAGCACTTAAGTGAAAAAAGTGCTTGTGAGTATCATTGTGAATGAGTCATGTTATATAAAGCCCTTTGATTGCTCCTGGTATAAAAGCATTACATCCCTTTTACCATATGAAGTTACAGTGTGTAAAATCCCACCAGTAGATGTCAGTAGCTGTGTCAATAGGAGTGGTGGTTTCTTGAAGCTACTGTGAGTAGAACTGGTTGTAGTACAGATGAATGTGGCTTCTCCTTCTTCTGCTGAAAGGGATCCAGGCAAATCCATATGAATGTGGCGCCATGTAGGATGTCACCACTGGAATCACAATCAGAATCACGTTTATTGGCCATGTATGTGCGCAAACTCATACAAGGAATTTGGATAGATGGTGACTCTCAAGCACAGCAATGTCAATTACAACAATA
>NW_024582641.1:627983-652224 GCF_018398535.1 Haplochromis burtoni | reverse complement strand
GTGTTCAGCTCCAGATTGTGCTGACTGCACCAGAGTACCAGCCGCTCAACTTCCTGCCGATATGCAGACTCATCACCATCCTGAATGAGGCCAATGACGGTTATGTCATCTGCAGACTTTAGGAGTTTAACAGCCGAGTTCTTGGAGGTGCAGTCATTGGTGTAGAGAGAGAACAATAGTGGTGAGAGGACACATCCTTGAGGGGTACCAATACTGAGGGACCGAGTGTCAGAGGTGATCCACTGACAGATAGCTGGTGACACGCTGATCTGGGAGAGTTTCAGCATAATTGGAAAGCCAAACAGTCTAAAAGGCAGAATGACAGAATGATGTATAAAGCACTGAGAGCAGAGTTTGAATGGCTCGAAGAAGATGGGTAAGGAAATTATTGGACCAGAGTGAAAATGACAGAATTGAGTTTACGAGCATTGGAACGAGCAAACATTTCGACTGAACAACCACTGGCTGGTGGTGTTTTAATGAAGTCTAGTCATGGTTGAAAAGTAGTTCCAAAAAGAAAATTGAACCACATCATCACTTTAAATCTTCAATGTTGCCTAGATGTCATTGTTGTCCTTCTAAAAGAATTACATTCAAGAAATGGATTACACTTTCCAATGATTTGTAATTCCCAGCAGTGACAACAGCAGTGTTTTTAGATCTGGAGTTCTTTAATAGCTTAAACATCTTTTAAATTCATGCATATGTTTGTGAACAAGAAACCATTAAGTGTTTATTCTCTATTTTTAATACTTACATTGAACACATTTTTGTCTCATTCAAACATTCAGAACAGACATTCTTCCTGATTTGACCAAAACAGGCATTCCCCCTTCTTTTCCAAAAAGAACTTGCTTAGTAAAATGATTTGTTTTATCTAAAAAGCTTGTTTAAAAAAGATAGAATTTTTATGAAAATTAATTGGACACAGAAGACAGATGACAGCAAGTCTGGATTTCCACTATTGCAGCAGTGGAATAACTAATACAAAAACACAGTGTCATAGTGATTCATAAGTCTGACCACAAATATCCATAATAGGCCTTCCTGCATGAACAAACTTATTTCAAATTTCCTCTCACCATTCAGGTACTGTGACACTTACCACAGTTGTATGAAGGGAATCAGTGTTCAGCCTTTTAATTATGTGCACCTCCTATAACAATCCAGAGTTTTGAACAGTAAACAAAAGCTTTCTACACTATCACCATTGATACAACAAAGGTCGCAATTTACAGCTGTTTGTCAAATGACATAAACGAAGCAATTCTGTTTCAGCTAGTAGTTGATACGTGTTTCTGTCATGACTTTTGAAAATATTCTCCTTCCTGATGGTGAAGTTAGATTGCTGTAATTGCTCTGAAGTTTGATGTATAATTTGTATGTGTAATTTTTCTTCTCTTTTGTACATCTAGCTCATCAAATTTGTAATGATTTTTCTTCAGGTTAGATGATTATTAGCACTCTCAGATCTGCCAGAAGAGTCCAAAACACTTTATTTTTCGAGATTCATCCAAGAGGTCACAAAAGAACATCTAAAGAACTGTAGGCCTCGTGTTCAGGATTCAACAGTAAGAAAGACACTGGGCAAAAATGACATCCATGGAAGAATCCTGAGGTGAAAAAACATCTTTAAGATCTGGAAGATAGACAGTCAAACATGGTGGTGGTAGTGTGATGGTCTGGGGTTGTTTTGCTGCTAAATTAAAACAATTTTGCAAAGAAGAATGACAAATTTACAGTTACCATAAATATTTGATTATAGTTCTTGCTGCCAAGGGTGATACAACCACTTATTAGGTTTATGGGGCAATTACTTTCTCACACAGGGCTAGGTGAGTTTAGATAGCTTCTTTCCCCTAATAAATGACATCAGCTTTTATAATCTACATTTTGTATTTACTCTGATTATTTTTTGTCTAATATTAAACTTTGTTTGATTATCTGAAACATTTGTGTGTGCCAGACAAAGAAGAAGAAGAAAACAGGAGTCGGGCAATTGCTTTTTCACAGCACTACAAAGTGGTGTTGAAGAAAGAGAGTAAACACAAGTTCTAAAATGTCAAACTATTTATTTAAAGCTATATTAATCGATTTTTAGCCACACAGTGACTGTGACACTTGCTTTGCAGACCACATTTACAACATATATTCCATATCTAGCAGTGACAGATGAATGCTAACATTTACTTTGGGTCCTGTTTCTGACCACCCAATGAATGAAAGGCCAATATTAGCTCTGTTTTGGTTTCAAAAACTCAGAGGGTAATATTTGTCTACCTAGCTATTACATGTATCACTCTATTTACCCGCCTGTTACTAACTTAGCTCTGGACATGTTACTTTGTCAAAGCTTTTTTTTTCCTAAAAAAGCTAATTCAAGCTGGTAACTCGATAAGCATTGTAGGAATGAATCACAACACGAGCACTATGGGCCTAAAACCCAAACATTAACTGGCAAATTACTCTCCTATTTTTTCCTTTCCGAGGATCCACTTCTACCATTAAACATAGTTTATGATACACTTCTAACTCTCAGTGTTGATTACTGCAGCTTTCAGTGACTGAAAAAGTGATTCTACAGTTTGCGCATCGTCTAGCTGTGGAAATGCCAAGCAATGTCACTTTAGCTATGCATCTAAAAAAAAATATGAGAATGCTATTAATTCCTCTTCGTGCTCTATTATAATCCACTTGCAACAGCGTTCTCTAAAAACATGCACAATGGGATAATGTTATATGCTACGGTTGGACCACCTCATTAAGGCTGTGTGTCCACAGACGGTCCAGTGGTTATATATCGTGGTTGTTGCAGCATCTAAACATGGCAGTGGCTCCTGTTAGCCCAGAGGGTGACCTCCCTAACCTCTCCTGTTTTCCTAGTGCCAGCAGAACAACACTGTAGTATTTGAAAACCCAGCAGAAAACGTGCCTCCTTTAGGAACATGAGTTATTTTAGGCACCAGTAGTGACAATAGAAGGGAAGGGGTGGTTGTAGTAGGTTGGACGCGTTTGCGAAATCCAAGTTCTGGGTGCCAGAGGAGTTCATGGGAGAAGGCTGGCTTTTTCATATGTGCCCACACACCCCCATGTTCCCTTCACCCCCCCACGCTCAAACCATCAAACCATGGCGCTACAATCATTTAATACTCCATCATTATTGGGCTGTCTAACTTCATAAAACCACACACATGATTTTGGTTATGTTGTAGTGTAACCACATTCCCCCCTCTCTTACTATTACTCTTGTTTTTACGATGCTTGTATAGAACTGCCTCTGTTGATGTTTTGCTTCTGAAATGTAGCACAAGGACTGGAGTTTCTCCTGATGCTGCGTCAGAGCAAAACCAGCAGCGACGCAGACTTCACCTACGAGACCT
This sequence comes from Haplochromis burtoni, assembly GCF_018398535.1. Classification (NCBI taxonomy): domain Eukaryota; kingdom Metazoa; phylum Chordata; class Actinopteri; order Cichliformes; family Cichlidae; genus Haplochromis; species Haplochromis burtoni. The sequence goes on along the minus strand of NW_024582641.1, from coordinate 648,844 downwards.
TTCGAACCCCGTGTCAGGGCTCCAGCAACCTCCCACACTTGGCTGGCCGTCGACTGCTCTTGGTATCGGCTCTGTGGTATAAAGTGCTCATCTCTCAGTCAGGGGCTCATTAATACACCGTGAGAACCTGTGTTTAGCTGTGGGTTTCCTGTGCCCTCAGCAATTTCCTCCAGGAGTCACGAGCTCGCCGCTGCAGTAGAGAAACAGCAGTGTTCAGGTTAACGTGTGTTTGTTTGGACTGTAAGCCCACACTTTTATTGATGTCGGTCTGGTTCTCAAGTGCGCGTGCACATGCATGAATGTGTGTTTGAGTGATATCCATACCCCTGTGTTTTGCTATGTAAGCCTACAGCCACAGAGTGGATTTGGATGCTCTTTCAGATGCTGAAAGACGGCCAAAAGCCCCGTAGCTGCTACAAAGAAGAAGAAAAATGAGATGAAACATGAATGAGAGACAAAGAGAGGAAGAGAAAGAGAAACGCAAAAGTGCCAATATAACTGCATGCAAAGATAAAACTTGAGACGGGGTGTTTACCTTTGCCACCAGCCAACTCTTACATTGTTATGAGCAACTCATTATCTCTGGTTTTAAGTGCATTACTAGTAAAACGTGTCTGTATACTCACTATGATACTGAACTCTGCAACCTCACAATTTTTTGTGAAACTGTGACGTCGGCAACTTATCCGATTGGAGGGAAGGGTCATGGGTTAAAGTGCAGGGTTCAGAAAGTGCAGGACTGTGGAGTCACAGTGAGCAGGGTCTGGTCAATATGGTTCTGCCCATTGCTATTTCAACTTCAAAGCAACCAGAAAGATTCCACTGGATTCAGCCTGTTTTTCAAACCAGAAGGGTAGAAATGCATAAATTAGAGAAGCCAGATATGAGGAAATGGTTGCACTGCTGCCTGGCATAAATATCTGATGGCACGCATCCTGAGCACAGCTGTTGTAGTAGGATTTGATTGACAACAACTTATCTTCTCGAGGTCATTCAGACTTTAGAGAGACCCTGAACACCAAGGATATAACAAGGCTGGATTTTTCCACTGTTTATTTTTTGGGCTCTTTTATCTGATCGAGAGACTGCTCTTTAAGACACACGAAGAGCAAAGAACTGTCTCTTTCCCCTCACTCCCACATCCTCTGTGGTAAGAAGGTCACTCCAAGTCTGCAATAAAACACACACACATGGACACAGTCAAACACACACACATTGCCTTTCTGATTGCTTTGCTCGTAGCTCAAGAACTTCTTGGGCTGCCGCCTCCATAGCACCCCCAGCCCTCACATCACACCAGGCTGTGGTTTTATCAAAACTACATATTTGAAAAGAAAATTGGAGTGATGATCAGCCCAAACAGGGATATTCCAGACCATTAGGCAGATCCTGTTTCAGTTGATGTGAGTGGGCTGGGGAGTGTGGGAGAGTCGGGGTAAAGACTTAGCAGACTATAAGAGCAGGCACTTCTGCACTGTGTGGAGGGAAACACTAAAATGACAAGCGACACCAGCAGAATCTGCAGCACAGATCAATGCACAGCAAAGTGTTATTTATTTTAAAGTGTTTCATGAATGAAGCATTGCCACTTAAAGGTAGGCGTATTTATAGCTATTATAAATATGTTCCAGAGGGTACCAACAGCAGACAGTTGTGACAGTGCAATTCAGATCATGTTATGGACTAAAAAAGTAATGTATCAAGCAATGTCAAAAATTAATTTCTCCTGGAAGTAATTAAATAACATACTACATTACTTTTAGGAAAAGTGATGAGCAGAGTGTAATACGCTACGTTTTTGCCACTGCAAATGTGTAACAAGAGAAAACAAACCGGTCTCTGAAACAAACCTCCCATAGAATCAACAAAAATTCATAAGGACAGAAAAACCCAGATGGAGCCTTCATGCTTTGTCAGGAGAGGAAAGCCAATGCCAATATGATTTTCAAAGACCAGTAATTATCTATGATACAGACACTAGCACTCCTAAATGCTTTCATCCTGAGCTGCTTCCACTTTCCTGCCCTGCCTCCATCTTTCATCCCAGCTCTCAGTCTTAAATGTCAACAGTTTTCTTTTCTAAACAGAGATACCAGTGGAGTATTTTCCAGTGAAAATACGAAAAGAAATGGCACTGGTCATGATTTGTGATCGACATAAAGATTAGCCTGTATTTATCAGGTATGGTCACATTGAATTTCAATAAAAGACAGAACCCCTTTCTAGTTAGCAAAATGCAACAATTGATCAGAATAATTAAATAAATATGGTAGATAAATGGGTGCAGTAGTAAGTTAAGATTAATAAAATACCTACACATCCGTGATATGTATCTCCTATTCCACCACACCCCAAAGGAGCTCTGTTGGATTGCGATTATGGTGACTGTGGAGGCCATCTGAGCATGGTGAACTCATTGCTGTCTTCAAGAAACCAGTTTGAGATGATTTGAGTGGCATTATTGATGTTATGCAGCTGGAAGCAGCCATTAGAAGGTGGGTACACTGTGGTTATAAAGAGGTGGATATGGGCAGAAACTGCTAAGGTGGTTGTGGCGTTTAAACATTACCCAACTGGTACTAAGTCTGCCAAAAAAATATTAACCACACTATTGCACCACTACTGCCAGCCTCGGACTCTGATATTTCTTTAGCTGTAGGTCAGTTTAAGCAGTACTTTTTTACTCTAACTGAGCACTTTTTACTACAAGTTTCTGAAATGCTCAGACCAGCTTGTCTTGTATGGGCACAACACCTTTCTTCCACATTCTGATGCTCGAGTTGATCTTCCACAGGCCATCTTGACCATGTCTTCATGCCTAAATGCATTGAGTTGCTGTCATGTGAACTGAGGTAGCTAACAACATAGCTGGTGAGTATAAAACTTTGAAAAAAATAAAATACGATTCCACTATTTAACATCAGGTAATGAGCTCTAAGCTCATAAGCTTAAATTTGATCTTCACAGTTAATGCAATGTAATATTCCTGTATAACATTAGCCAGTATTTTATTAATGTTAGCCTTAAGGTAAGGTGGTTTCTTTATTTAAATGTCTAGTCATGTTGGTATACTTAACGGTAATGCTAGCTAGAGAACTGTCTAACCTGCCATGATAAGCATTAACTATTATGCTTATTATTATAATGTAGTCAGGTGGTTAGTATAAGCCGATAAAGAGTGGGAGTGCGGGAACAATGGGATCTAGTGAAGCTGTGTAGCATGGAAAAATGACTCAGTTCTAAATATCTCCCAAGACTGGTTTGTTGATTTGGTAGATTTGTTTCATATTGGACAGGGACTACAAGGCTTTCTCTTTGAGTATTTGGCCAGCTTAATTCTAAAACATATTAGGTGATGTTACATGACTTACTGCCATGGCCGCTTTCCAACCAAGCCCAGTCATTTAGGAATTTGGCAAGCGATGCTAAAGAATCTAAACTGATGATCATTATCTTTGACCTAAACTGACAGTGAGCCCATCCTGTACTAAGCCAAATGAGTCCATTAATGTAAACTTTTCCATAATACTGGAAATGTTATAATTCCATAGCTAGCATATGTTTATACTGTCCAGTATTCTCACACAGCCTTTAAATCATCATCACCATTTGGTATGTGAGTATCTTATAAATTAGTAACTTCAACAAGATATCATTACAGATCTACAGTCTGATTAATGATATGACTCATTGTAAGCTTTGTCTAGATCTGTAATGATAAAAGGGAATTTGCTGCTCCGCCCTGAAATTTGAAAATTAAGAACAGGCTCTTCTTTTGCCCTATATTTCTTCCATCCTTCTCCAGTCTATTGCCAGTAGTTGCAGCAACCACTTTTAGTTTCAGTGGGAAGGTATTAAAACAATCATGGTAGGACTCACACTGACTGCAATCACTCTCAGACAGATTGACAAGAGTTTGCGGTCTAATTTATAAACAGAGCCAGATTGCCAACATGCTGCGATCAGTCTGAGTCTCAGTGCTATATTGCTAAATAAGTGCCTGTCATTTTGCACATTTGAATAATCTTGCAGCAATTACTTCACTGTCTATGGAGGAATTTATAAATTTGTGTTTCAGATCTATGCTGTTGTGTGAATAGAAGTTGTTTAACATAAATTTCTTTGTGATTTCCATTGATTTCTCGCAGTTCATTGAATTATCATAATGAGATTTCCTGTTTTTGCAAACTTTCATGTAACTGACAATAATTTTGGCAGCTAGTAAGTGATAATAGTTGAATTGTTGCATTTGATATTTAGCATAGACCTCCCTCCATAACTAAATGCAATCACAAATTTATTGATATAAAACATTTTGAGATATTTGAATAAATTGTTGAAAATGAAGCATAAACAGCAAAACTGACATTTTGGATGTTCGCTAGAACTTTCTTGATCTCCAAACCACATCTCTCTTGCAAAGCATTCAATCCAACACAATAAAAGATCAACTGCCAGTCTGGCTGCAGTCGAGTTAAGCTCAGAAGGGGTGGAGGAAGACAATGGGGGAAGAGGAAAAGCACCGATGTGCACCAGCCGTGACATCAGCATGAGACAACTTTTATTCATTTGGCCATTTTGCAAGGCTCTCCCAGACTTGACCTTCACTTCCTCTCTGTGGTCATCAGAGTGGCTCAGCTTTGCCCAAATAAGCCACAGCAAACTGTTATCTCCAGGGTAAGGTGTGTATTCGGAACTCCCCGAGGCCATCAGGAAGGAAGATATGATTTGTCAAGATGTTTCCTCATTCGTGTGTTGTCTTTCAAAGCTGAACTTGTGCTCACTACTGAGTCAATACAGCAGTGGGTGTGAACTGACAGAAAATGAGGAGAGACACAACAGCAGATGAAGCAACACCTCTTAGATTAACACTGAAAACCTGCTCCTGCTGTTTTCCTTTCCTCCAAAGTGGGAACAACGATGTGCAGTGTGCATGTGCAGTTGTGAGGTGTTTGTTGTTTTTATGAGTCAGACAGACTTACTACTCGTCTTCACAGATAATATCAAATTTTATTTACCATGTTACCAGGTCCACACAGAGCTCCAGCGGCTGTTTTCAATCTTCAACGAGTCAAAACAGAGCTATCGGTTTGGGAAACACCGGCGGCCCCTCTTGACTATGATATTTCCCCTCCACCCAAGGTCTGCTCTGTCTGCTCATTTTCAGATAAACACTCAATTCCAACATGATTCAGCTGTTCCTTCTGACATAAACTCTTATCTCTCGCTGTTCCCCCCCTCTCGCTTTCATAATTGTCTCCATCCCTTCGCTCCCACGCTGATTGTTTTCATTCTGCCAGGGTCTGAGGTGCCCTGGGAGTTGGTGTGCCGGAGTTATTGTCCAGCTTATGCACACACACACTCATAGTTACAGCATCACTGTGTGGTCACTCCTGGAAATAAGCAGACAATAGCAGGGAAATGTCATGGGTAGTGTTGTGCTCACGTTTTGAAAAATGAACATTTCCAACTCCCTGGCAGTGACTCCATGGGATCTTTCATTAGTTGTGACCTTAGTCATGAAGTCAAAAGGATTAAAGAGGTCTGCCGCAATTTGTGTTACCATGACATCAGCAAAAACATCACAGCAGGATATCCAATATGTTTTACAGGATATCCAATATGTTTACAAGGCTGCCAAGTTTCATTTATCAATGGGAGTCAGACGGTGGGGGCTGGGAGTGGTGTGTGTGCATGGGGAGGTGTTGGAGCTTTGCAGTACTTTAACTGCAAAATTGTGAGCAAAATTCGACCTTAGTGTGATTTAATATAAAACTGTGACTGTGCTGAAAAGTAAAGACTGTGATACACCAGCAGGATACCGTCTCTGCATAAAGTCATGAATAATTTATAGAGTAACCACTGCTGTGCCATGTTGCTTTCTTGCACAGGATCCTTTTAGGTCACCCTGTGAAGATGTAGGTATTTCATAAAATTAGAAAATGATATTACCCTCTTAAAGAGGTTTCCGAAGGGGTCACCAGAGCAGATAGATCCCTGTGGTTATTATGCTCTCTCTAACACAACTTTCCCATTATAGGAAAGTCATTATGGGACTGTAGGGTGGCTTGTTCCCCCTGAGGCAAGGTTTAGGTTGTGTCTCAGAATGACTGTTTCTGGATTTTTCATGTAAGTCTAACGTGTTATCACTACACAGTAATCAAATGCACTCAATTAGCTTATCAAAATCAGATGGTTTGCCAGTTTGCAGGTCAGAATGGAGATGTTTGGCCATAATACACATTATCATGTCTGGAGGAAACTAAATACAACATATCAGCACAAGAACTGTGAAGCACGGTGGTGGAGAGATCCAGATTTAGGCCTGTTTTTGCAGCGACTGGGCACCTAGCAGGCACTGAGTTGACCATGAACACATCTGTATAACAGAGCTGAAGCAGCTAAAGCTTCACCAATATTAGGTCATGCACCAGGACAATGATCCCAAGCACAGCAGCGAATCTACAACAGAATGTCTGAAAGAAAACAATGCAGGTGACATTATGGATCAGTCAAAATCCAGATACCTACCTTACTGAAATGCTGTGGCTGGACCTTTAGAGAGCTGCACATACACAAACCTCTATAAACTGAAGAAAGGACAAGAAAGAAAGTAGAGTGTGCCAAAATTCCTCCACAGTGATATGAGAGTCATGCAGAAAGTGATTACTTCAAGTTACTGCTGCTACAGGTGGTTCAACAAGCTACTGAATCACAGGTTGTAGATGGAAAACACTGAAATAAGTGAAGTATTTGCTATGTGAGTCAAAATAATTGTGAAAAACTAATACTTTACATCTTCTTCAAAATCAGTTCAAACAGTAACAAACAATGAGAAGAAGCTCATTGCCCACCATAAAGAAGGTGTTAAAGTATGAGAAAATATATTAATTCCAATACAGGTGGTGGCTGTATGTAGACAGGTGCAAGCAAGTGGTGTGCAATGTAAATAGTTTGAATGGCCCTCTTTCAGACATCCAGTAGAAAAGCTGCAATAAGATCCAAATGATTACATCTTCCAATCCATAAACATTTTCAGTATTACACTTGGATTCTGAGCTTTTTGGATAGCAAGACTGCAACCTCCGCCTAAAAACAATTGATCTCACGATCCAGGAGAAAATTAATTTCTGAATTATCATGTCAGAATCTGTTGAAATGCCTCATTGCTCTCCAGCGTGACCTTAGACCCACCTCAGTGATTCAGCTTCTTGGCCCATTAGGCAAGCACACCTATCAGTCCATGGTGATGAAAGAAAGAGCAGATGCATCAATAAGAAAAAAGACTGAAGTAAACAAAAGACTAGATGATGTAGCTGGTTTTCCCCTTTCCAGCACAAAGCCTAGTACAGTATATCATGGATTCCATGGGTCTGAGTCAAACGTACCCCCTCCTCTCCCCTCATCCAGTGGACTCTCCCAACAACCCAGCCGTTTGTTGCTGTTGAGAGGGAAGTGATGTCAGTGAATTACAAGTCGACACAGTGGGGGGAACCCGAGAGGATGCACCCAGCCAGAACCCTGCCTATATGATGTCAGAGACTGTGTGTGTGTCAGACATCAGCCCACACTACTGTGGAACAGACAGAGGGTATTATGGTACTGGGCTCCTGTCTGTCTCCCTATATTGCTGAGTGATTATATTCTACACAGTAACTGCTATACATATTGCTACGCTGACAACATTGTGTGTGTGTGTGTGTGTGTGTGCACTTCTCAGAACTGTTAATAAAAGCATCTGATTTTCTGCTTTTGTGTCAGAATGACATTCCTGCGGCCTCATCTCTGTTGGAATCTATGATTGAGGTTTTTGTGGTCATGTTTTAGCATGAGTCTTATCCGTAACCAAGTTTCATCCCAGCTGCATGTGGTCACCTTAAACTGACGCATTGTACGTAAGAATAATGTGTGTCACCTAACCATGGTGTTGCTTTCTCACATATCCAGTACATAAACCGATAACATTTCTATAGCTTCCACTGTCAAGAAGAGAAAGAAAGGGTTTAAAATGTTATAAGTAGGATAATATTAACAGGCATACTGTGAAGTGGTGGTGTTAGTCTACATGGGTTTTTGTACTGTTGAATTAATTTAAAAAAAATCTATGGATTAATTCATCTTGACTTATTCATGAAGTAAAATCAGGCATCCCAGACACAGACTGCATTAAAAACATGCAGGCATAGATAAATGGCTGAAACTAATGCTAATGCGTAATGATTAGCAAAACAAATCATGACAAACACCTGTCAGGTAAATTTAAATGTAACGAATGAACAGATACTTAAATTGCTAAAACGTGTTGATGAAGTATGTTGATGAAGCCGTTTATGTACAAGATGGGGTGGGATCACATCAGGGATCGCCTCTGAGCTCCTTCTTGCTTGTGATGGTGATGGACAGGCTGGCTGATGAGTTCAGGCAGGAGTCTTCGTGGACTATGATGTTTGCAGATGGTATTGTGATCTGTAGTGAGAGTAGGGAGGAGGTGGAGGAGAGCAGAGGAATGAAAAAAAATACATGTGAATGAATGAGAGGGAGGCAGGTAGGAAAGTGAAGTTGTAAAGAGCAGAGGGCCTTAAGGTAGATGAGTTTAAATTACAGGGAACAACGGGCAGTGCACACGAGAGGTGAAGAAGAGAACGCAGGCAGGGTGGAGTAGGTGGAGACAAGTGTTAGGGCTGATATGTGACAGAGGGATAGCAACAAGAGCGAAAGGGAAGGTTCACAAGATAGTAGTGAGACCTGCATAACAAAAACTTAAGACTTAAGTCAGATTGAGATCCTTTGAAATTTCATGTTCCAATAAGCCAAAATTCCTCCAAAAGGATATGAAAGAGTTCTTTTTCAGATTGCAGTTATTGATGCAAAGGGTGGCACAACCACCCATTAGGTTTATGGGGCAATGAGTTTTTCACATAGGACTAGGTAGGTTTGGATTGCTTTTTTTGCCCTAATAAATACAATCATAATTTGACAGCTGCATTTTGTGTTTAATCACCTTATTTTTGTCTAATATTGAAATTTGTTTGATGATCTGAAATATTAGGAGTGATAGAAAGGCATGTCACTTCTAATATAGGAAGGATGCTGTCTTTCTCAGTATGCCATCTCTCTTTTTTTTTACCCCCATACAGTTATTCCCTAATTTCAAGAAACCTCCTGGAAATGACATCACTCAGTCAGGTCACCCACAAGCTGAGCAGCCCATATGTTTCTATGGTTGGTCTAAGAGCCTCTTGTTGTCTGTCAGTAGGCTTGCCAACACTCAAGAGATCAAAGATGTGCTTGTCAGACGCATTCCTCTCCCTATCTATCACGATAAAGCCTGCAATTAGGTATTCCCACCTTCCCTCCTCCCTCTCTCTTTCGTCTTTTTTCTTCCTCTGTGTCAGACAGACATCTCCATTCATCTGCTGCTAAGAGAGCTGTATCCTGACAGGCTCTGGCCATTGTACCAAACATTACCCAATTATCCATGTGTGTGTGGTACGATCTAATCACACAGCAACAATGGTTGTTTTGTGCTGCCGTATCCAGGCATAACCATGAACTGTTATTGAAGCCATCATTCAATAGATACACAGCCCTTCTGTTTTCTTTGAGACATGCAGCACAGATAATGATGAGGAGAGCTGCCTCGCCTAGTAAAGTGACACCTTTATATTAGGTCTGAAGGAAGCTGCAGTTTAACAGCAGTAAAGGTTGTCATCAGTGAGAAACTCACCCTTAATCAGCATCCAAGTGCTTGAAACAAATTGGTAAGGTGCTTTGCTGACAGTGAGATTGTTTTTTGATTTTAAATGATTAGTTGCAGCTTGGAAAAACAAAAAAGGTTCTGTGGCGCAGTGGTTAATGTATTCAGCCTAGGTTTAAACGATCCCCAGTTCAACACCTGGAAGAGACACGAGCGGACTCCGGCTAGCAAACTGCTAGTGCTGGTCCCAAGCTCAGATATACAGGAAGGATATCTGGTCAAAGATTGTTTGCAGTGTGGTTCTTGAGGAATTACTTCTATTAAAGTGGGTTTCCTTTTTTTTGGTGCCACAAGCTGTTGAAGTTAACAAATAGAGGGTGGAAATTGCAGGGACCCCCCTTTCAGATAAAATAACATTGAAATTAAAGTTCTCATGCTAATTCTAGATGTAGAACAATAGATCGTGACATTATTTAAGACAAAAAAATTTTTTTACAACACGAGTAAAGAGCATAATGGCTGCATGTTTCTGCCAAAAAAATATGTTCATTTCCTTTTCGGAAAACTGGCAGACTTTACCTGTAATACCTGTAATACAACACTTCAGCAATGTGAAACGATACTCTGCGTGCTGATACACGGATGTGTTCTCACCATTAAGACATTAATCAAAACAAAAACAAAACTAGAGCACATGAAAAAGCTTTATTGTCACACCAAGCTTTGACAAATAAATGTATAGTTTCTGATTTCAAGCTTAGAATGTGCAAACTATTTAGCAATGCCACTGGGAGAACAAGTGGTGAACTCACTGTTATATGACTTATTATAATTTATTAAATATCTTTGTTTGGCAGGATCTTACAAGGAAGCAGGAAAATACACAAGTGAGAAGAAGTAAGGTACAACTCTCGAATCTTTTTTGTTGTTGTTTTTTTCCTTGTACAAACGTCCCAAAATAAGAGTTAAAGAGAGAGGCAGAAAACAACAATGGGAACGAGTGTAACAAAAACAGATTTTACAGCATCTGCTTCTAAACAGCAGTCTCAGCGGGTTCAGATTCAGCTTTCACAAACACGACAACATTAGCGCTACTGTAGGTCATGTGGGGTGAGCAGGAATGTAAAGTAGATCAAGAATGAAAATAAAAGAAGAGGGGCAGGGTGCTGGGAAAAACCTGGGAAAGTCCTACAAACTAGGCAGTCACATCAGGAGAGAATCTATACAGTGAAGCACTCAAGTGTCTGTGACTTTTAATACATTCCTTTAATGTAAACCCAGAATATTATATACACTGGTCCCTCACCTCATCAGGTTAAATACTCAAATGGTGTGATGTCTGCTCCCATATATATTATAATAATATACTAATATAAATATAGTTATATTTATATATAATCATATAATATATATATACTACTAGTATATATTAATAATAATATTATAATAAAGATTGTTGTTGTTTTTTTTCTATTAATATTGTAATGTGTAAACAATTCATACAGAACAAACACCTTTAAGATTATATGACCATATGGCAGCCTAGAGATTTAAGCAGGAACAAAGAAGGCATCTGCAGAGGCCTCTAGCATACTGTGAGGCAGTGTGGACACACATGAATCACTGCTGCACCATTACTGTAGGCCAGCACAAGGAGGAGAGTAACAATGTTAAGCTTTAAAAGTTCGATTGAGCCATGCAGGCGAACACCACCGACAACACGTAGTTTTATAATAATACATGTGAGACTGTGGTATATTACAGTGTTTCAAACTTAAATTTGACGACCTTGCAGCATCATGTCATCCTTCAGTCCCTCATTAGGGGAAAAACAGAACATAACAAAAAAAAAAACAAAACCCCAAAATAAACCAAACAACAACAATAAATAAATACAAACATCCAAATGTATCCCATTAATTTGTAGATTGATTTTAGGTCCACAGAAGAGGGATAGGAAACGCCCAGTCTCTCCTCAGGCTAAGTCCAAAAAAGAGAGGGGGGAAGAAAAAAAAAAAAGTGCTTCTCAGCAAGTAGCTGGTAGTGCTGTGCATGTGGGGGCTGGTGAGTAATGTGTGTGTGTGTGTGTGTGTGTGTGTGTTGCACTGATGAGGTGGGGGTAGGGGGGCAGGTTACTGTACGGAAGTTGTGGTATTCATACTCGTCGACTCCTCGAGGTGACTGTGGAGTGTGGGTGACAGAATGTGTGAGTCCAAGCCTGAGCTACGCAGATGTTGCTAGCCTGCGGTTTTACGACGTGCAGACAGAGCCGGTGTCTTTAATTACTCAACGATCTGCTATCTGCGTCACTGGATCTTCCCCAAGACTGGACGAGGGCCACTGACACAGCTGACCGCCATACACAATTAACTACTGAACTGCAGAGGGTGATCAGTCACCCAGCTTAGTAGCGGTAAGCCAAAGTGACCATTTCCTCCACAAGTAAAAGCAGCATTTCATGTTGGATTAGATACTCTACCTTCAAAAAAATAAGGCATAGTTATATTTACATCTATAAAAAGAAATAGAAAAATAATCCTTGTACATACATACAAAGATTATTTTTTCTTTTCTTTTTTAATAAATCCTCACTATGACTCATTCTCCTCTTTAATATTTTACTAAGTATGACAACCAAGTAGATTGCTACTAGAAGAAGCAGGGTTACAGTATTAGGTAAAACTCTTATTTATTCTGTGGCCAAATAAATTTGCTCATGATCATCATCGCAAAAATGACGGCACAGTTCATTAAACTACAGAGGTGGGCTTAACAGAGTTTTATCAACCTCTCTGTATGGTAGCGTAGTGAATCATTTAGAGAAAAGCTAAATGTACTTACTGCAGCACAACTCTAGTGGATCAAGACAGTAACGGAATTGTGTTCATGTATTTGTGTGGATGCTGTAAAGCATCCCATCCACCCAGTCCTCAGACTGGGAGGCCCGGGTTCAAATCTCGCTAATGGCGACAATTCTTTCAGTTAACAGTTAAACATTTTTAACTCTTTTCGACACAAATTTTATCTTCTTCACCCCTTTTCAGCACAAATCCCAGCTTTTTCAGCTGTTTTCAGAAAAAAACTATTTTCAGCAGAAATTCTGCTCATTCACCTCTTTTCAGCAGAATTTTCAGCCTTTTCACCTCTTATCAGCACAAATCTCAGCATCTTCTGCTCATTTTAGCAGAATTGTCAGTTTCTCCATCTCTTTTTTTGTGAGAACGAGTTTGGGTCAGTGAGATGAGTAGCCGCCTTGAGGCCAGGAGGGCCAGGTTTGAATCCTGCTCATTGCAACATTTCACCTCTTTCCAGCAAAGATTTCTACTTCTTCACCCGTTTTCAGCAGAATTTTCGGTTTCTTCACCACCATACAATTTTTGCAACTTTTCATCTTTTTCAGCAGACAGCTTCAGCGTTACAGCATCCACACAGCATTTTTGCAGGAAATGCAAATTTTTCTCTTGAATTGGTTCGAATAATCAAAATGTGTTTGTGTGTGCATATGTGCGCGTGTACAGTTGGTCTCTCAACATGTGGAAATACCACCAGAGAGGTGAGGTGTGGGTGTGATGACATCATCCACCCAGCAGCTGTGGGGATTCCCAGTCTGTCTTTTCTCCCAACACACTGCATCTCCCTCTGGAAACACACTGGGTGGGTCTTCCCCCACTTCTTGTAGCTTAAGCACAGCAAGGTGTGAGGCCTTCGATTCAAGAGTGTAGGCGAGCAAAGGAGACACCTCATTAAATCAACACAGGTTACACATACAGGCCTGATAACTGATGAAACTGCAGCAACAAAACAGAAACTGGGGAGGAAAAAAAAACAAAAAACAAAAAAAAAAAAACACACAACACGGGAAAAGATGGCATGCCATACACGCAATGCAACACACGTGCTTCCCACATTTGTGAGAGGGAGTTCAGATTTATGGGGCTCATAGAGGTTGCAAAGCCCTGTTTGGAAATAATGAGAGGAGAGCAAGGAGGGAAAAAAGCAGAGGCCTTAGGTGCGCTCCAGAAGCCACTGGAAGAGGGAGATGCAGTGAGGTTCTTTGCTGGCCTCAAGTGCCTCTTCTCTGGCCTCGGGCTGACTGTGGCTCACATCACAGTAGCGCAGCAGCATGTGCAGCAGCTCACCCACCTTCCACTTCCTCTCTCGAAGCCTCTGGACTACCGCTGGGAGCTGAAAGGACACATTGATTATACAGTAATCTCAAGGCATTTATCTTGTATTGAAAAGACTTCATAATATTAGAAAGAGCAAATGCTTGGCAATGTGAGGGAGGAAGAACTCCCTCTTTTTGTGGAGTGACAGGAAAAAGGAGAGATAGCGAGCAACAAACTGAACAAAACATAACTTACAGGAGAGAGGAAATAAAAGTTAATGAGATGCAATAGTGGCATAAAAACAGAGTGTGAAATGTGGGGATTGAAGGAGAATTGCTGAGCGCAGCATGGGAAGTCCCCAAGCAGCCCAAGCCTACTGCAGCACAACTAAGGGGGATGTTCAGGGTCACCTGAACCACAGTAAGATGGGTTTGTAGAAAGGGACTCTGTCCTAAATCTAAACTGGGACCTGGTTTCATGGGAGGCCTGACAACTGAAGGCTCTGCCTTCCATTCTACAGGGTGGGCCATTTATATGGATGCACCGTATTAAAATGGGAATGGTTGGTGATATTAAAGTCCTGTTTATGGCACATTAGTATATGTGAGGGGGCAAACTCCTCAAGATGGGTGGTGACCATGGTGGCCATTTAGAAGTCGGCCATCTTGGATACAACTTTTGTTTTTTCAATAGGAAGAGGGCCATGTGACACATCAAACTTATTGGTAATGTCACAAGAAAAACAATGGTGTGCTTGGTTTCAACGTAACTTTATTCTTTCATGAGTTATTTACAAGTTTCTCTTTGTTCACAGCCATTGACATGTCGAAGAGGTTAACACGTGAGGAGCGGATCGAAATTGTGTTGATATCTGGTGAACGCAGTAACCGGGTCATTGCAGCAGATTTCAATGCAAGACACCCTACGAGACCACCCATCTCCCATGCTACAGTTAGCAAACTGCTTGCTAAGTTTCGTGAAACTGGTTCAGTGTTGGATTTGCCAAAATGTGGACGCAAGAAAACTGTCACTAATGAAGAAACATCAGTGGCTGTCCTAGCTTCATTCAGCAAGAGCCCACAGCGTAGCACTCGCCGCATGTCACTGGAGAGTGGCATTAGTCGAACATCCCTTCGGCGGATATTAGCTACTCACAAATGGCACCCTTACAAACTCCAGCTACTGCAGCATCTCAACGAGGATGACCCAGATCGGCGCACAGAATTTGCAGAATGGGCAAAACAAAAATTGGAACAGGACCCTCAGTTCACGCAGAAGATTTTGTTCAGTGATGAGGCAAACTTTTATGTGAATGGTGAAGTTAACAAACAAAACCACCGCTATTGGTCTGACACTAACCCACATTGGATGGATCCCTCCAAGACTGTTGGAACAACAAAAGTGATGGTTTGGTGTGGTATATGGGGTACAACGATAGTGGGTCCATTCTTCATCAATGGAAACCTCAAGGCCACTGGATATTTGAAATTGCTACATGATGATGTGTTTCCCTCTTTATGCACTGAAGCTGGCACGTTCCCTGAGTTTTTCCAGCAGGATGGTGCACCACCACATTATGGGTGCCAGGTCCGAGCATTCCTAGATGAACAGTTTCCTGGAAAGTGGATTGGTCGTCGTGGGCCAGTTGAATGGCCCCCAAGGTCTCCCGATCTGACCCCCTTAGACTTTTATCTTTGGGGTCATCTGAAGGCAATTGTCTATGGTGTGAAGATACGAGATGTGCAGCACCTGAAACTACGGATACTGGATGCCTGTGCTGGCATTTCTCCTGCGGTGTTGCTATCAGTGTGTGAAGAGTGGGAGAAGAGGGTTGCATTGACAATCCAACACAATGGGCAGCACATTGAACACATTTTATAAGTGGTCAGAAACTTGTAAATAACTCATGAAAGAATAAAGTTACGTTGAAACCAAGCACACCATTGTTTTTCTTGTGACATTACCAATAAGTTTGATGTGTCACATGGCCCTCTTCCTATTGAAAAAACAAAAGTTGTATCCAAGATGGCCGACTTCTAAATGGCCACCATGGTCACCACCCATCTTGAGGAGTTTGCCCCCTCACATATACTAATGTGCCACAAACAGGACTTTAATATCACCAACCATTCCCATGTTATTACGGTGTACCCATATAAATGGCCCACCCTGTACTTTCAGAATCTTTAGGATTTCCTTACAAGCTGACTACTGAAGTAGTAGTGAAAGGGTGTTAGTTAATACTTCTTCCTGCCTGGGGAAAAAAGGAACTCAAAAATTCTCTGAATATAACCTAAGCAGAGAGCCGTGCTTCAAAAAAATAAAATAAAACAATAATAATAATAGACAGTTAAATTAGAATTGTAAGGGTTTGAAATTAAACATGATGTAATGTAATCATGTTTACTAAAGTAAATGTAATGCCTAAAAAGACATTGTAACACACTCCTGAAACACGAAACTCTTGAATGCTTGTACTGTTCCCAAGTTGAAACACACTTAAGCCCCTTTTCCATTAGTATCTACTCGGATTGACTCTCCACGGCTCACCACGACTCGACTCAGATCGACTGGTTTTCCATTAAAATAGAGTACGATCAATCTGCTGCTCGATCTGTGGCTTTTTGTCAGACTTGTTTCTTTGTAGCGATTTATGTTCTCATGACCCATCGAGTGATGCCAATGACCAGGCCAATCGGTGGCATGCAGTCTGACGATGTCACATTTTAGTATGTGTTGCTTGGAACCCCGGCCGAGAAGGTACTATTTTATTACTTAGTACCAGGTACTATGACCTAATGGAAACCTGAAAACTGTGGCAAGTCAATCAGAGTAGGTACTAATAGAAAAGGGGCTCATTTTAATATGTGTAGGTCACATATCCATACACTGGCGTTATTTGACCAAAATCCATCAAATAAAGCAAAGAGAATCTCAGCCCAGTAGCAGATGTTTTGCTGTATTATTATAATATTACAGTGTTAAATGATTGAGATTGTGCTTTTGTTCAAACACAGGGTTTTTAAATAAGAAAAACAAAAAAAGCAAAAAGAGTAAAATTAGTATATGAACATTGCAAATGGCCATATTTAAACATCAGGATCTGTATCACCCCACAATTTTACTGGCTGTGCAGGCTTTATAAATTGTATAACAATATATACCATTAAGTTTTGTCAGTTAACAGTGATGACTATGACCTTTACTGAAATGCAGAAAACAGGAACAAACTGGTGAAATTATTGGTGATTTTTCCAAAAAAAAATCTACAGCTCAATCGTCACAGTAGCTGGTGCTTCTCAGCAGTTTGTCTCCATAGCAAAGCACAGTATGGTGGGAACCAGCACAGAACTTTACAGGATTGTTGACCTTCAAAACAGACAATCACGGAAAGAATGACTTCTTTCACTGAAGCGACATGACGTGGTTTAAAAAGAGTTTTAGTGCTGACTAATGAAGACCACAGAGGGAACCTGTTTGTGAGGAATATAGCCACAATCACCTGCTGCAGTTCTCTGTCAGGACTTAGCTGGATCTGAGGGATGTCGGCCATGGAGGCTGCCAGCCACTGTAGCATGCTCCTGAGCTGGGGGTCTAGGGTGACGTGCTTAGGGCCACTCCCAGGATCTCTGACATCTGAGTTTGCTATGACAAGCACAGTCCTGGGAGTTTGCACTTGAGTCCTGTCCACACAGAGTGTCCCTGCAGCACAGAGAAAAAAGATTCACTCAGCCGTCAGCCACACCTTTTCAGTTTTCTAGCGCTCCTTCTTTAGAACACTATGTCCTGATCTGCTCAAACCCAGGTTTCCATAGCACAGCAAACACAATAAGGAGCCCCCTTTAAGTGGAGGCAATTGTAGTCTGAGACATACAGAAGGCAGAGCGACTGATGGAGTGCATGCATGAGTATTAGTGTGGCTGAATGTGGGGGTGGTTAAATCCCCGGCAACAACACAGACAGACTAACACAGTCAGCTGGAATCCAACTGTGTCTCGGACAGCAAAGAGCAAGAGCACAAATTTTTTTTTCCATTAGATGTCCCAAAAACTCCAAGCATTAACCTGTAGCACTGCCACAGTTTACTTAAAAACATTAAAGAAAGAAAGATGCTGCAGGCAATAAAACGTGCTTACCACTTGATTCCTCTTTGACCTCAGCCTCCTTGTCCTCTGTATTGTCACTGTTGGATGAGAAACGCCACACAGGTTAGTAAGAAGACAGAACAGGTCGGACACACAAGGATGCATGCAAAGATATAGAAATGGCAATAAGCACACTAAAGCTAATAGCCTTTGACAAAAGCAAAGCACACAAACACTGCAATCAAAGCAATTCTGATCAAAAGATGTCTTAGACACGGTGATGCCGTATATCTTTCCTGAATTCCTGTAAATTGACTTTTCTGATCAGGTGTCTTTTGTCAGTTAATGCGCAGTGACGAAGAGGAGATCTTGATCAGTGTGAAAGTTGATTTTTCCCTTCTGAAAAGCTACTTGATATCCATTCTGTCAATTGTGCAAATATTTGCTGTGTGACGTGCCAGCAGGTAAACAGTCATTTCACCACTTTATAAGGTTGTTAATCACAGGCCTGTTGACACAGCCCACAGCTACAGACACTCAGGCTCTGCACGTTAGGATATAAGGATATCATTTTCTTTTCAGAAAGGAAAACCGTTTAAGGTGTTTCACTGTTTGAGACTGCAAAGGAGCGACGGCACTGAAAAAGTAGGGAGAGGAGGCGAACTAAGAAGGAGGGCGATAAAGCTATGCACTCAAAATATATATGGGCATCAATGGAGGTGCCTGAACAGTATAAACCTATAGGTGTGGAGTACTTCCTAGTTAGAAAATCTTTGTGTGTCTGTCTACTTGAGGTTTCACTCACACAATGCATGAATCAAACCTTTTTCCCTCCATTTTAACATCTCTTGAATTCTTTAAAAAGAACTAAACCACAAATGTGACTCTGTGAGAAATCTGCCACCTGTTGGTAGCCACAAAACTGCTATTTACTACGCTCAACATCAAGTAACTGTGGGTGTGAGCAACATATATAAAAACAGCTTATTATTAAAACAAAACTCTAATGTTAATAAACTGAATTAAAAAAAATACTTTTAGTAGTTATATTATTAACACGCAACTGAATATTAATTAGATCACAAAGAAATTAACCAATAATCGTCTTGGCATTTATTACCACTAAAACAGTACGGAAACTTATTAAATATTTTATGAATGCTAGTCATTATATACTGACATTATATTCTGTTACTATAAACATTATTTCTAGACAGAAGAAATTACAATATATTATACATTTTACACCACTGTAAGCTGATGAAAACTACACTAACTAAAATCAAAGTAAAAGCACAATTACTAATATAAGAACTAATACAAAATGCAAATCTGTAAGTCAACCTTGTGCTCTGCTTTAATCAGCAAGACACATCAATGTGGATTCAGAATAGCTTTAAGTTATCCTTTCTTCTTTTTTCTGACCTGTAACACCTTTGTTTAACTAAAAGTTTTGACATGTTTCATATTGGAAAATCTGTTGCACTTTTGATATAATCTTGGAAGCCATCAGCTTTAGTTGATGTTATGACTATCAAAATGCACAAACCTGTGAATATTTATTGCCAGCTCTGATCATGGACTAATAAGGGAATGACAAGATGCAGAGATACTCTGATATTTGAGACCTCTGAGAACAAACAGACCGGCTATGTTAATATATCCGGTCAAATAATATCTTATAAAAGGACAACTGAATGTGTTAGCTTTTTAGATTTTCAATACAGCCGTTCAGTGGAAGCACCTAGAGCTGAAATGATACTGGAATTTTCTAAAAGCACATTTTGAGTTGAAGCTGCTAAACAAGCTGAAAGAAAATCCATTCATCAGCCTGAGAAAGGAAGACTAAATAAATGGTTGGTAGTACTGTCAGTTGGGTAGTACATGGCAATACATCTTTGCATTTTTTTCACACTGCATCAAATTGAAGTTGATTACGTCAATTAAGCATCATGTGGTGGAGGGTGGTTCCTTATTTATCAATTTTTTTTGCTGGGAGTTTTAGAACCCTATTAGTTAGGGTGCTTACTCTTTAAAATACCAGAGTAGGGAGGATGGAGTAGATTTAAGTTTATTAGATTGATCAGTATTGCTGAACTATGAAATATTTTGGGTGCACTGTATTTTTGTGTTTTGTTTTTTGTTGTTTTTTTTTTAACTTGAGTATGAACTTATACAAAATATTTTAAAAAAAAAAAACAGTTTTATTGATTAAAAAACACTATCGGATTCATATTGGTATCGGCTGATATCCAAATTTATGATATTGGTATCGGACATAAAAAAGTGGTATCGTGCCATCTCTAGTTGCAACAGCTGCAAGACTGATATATGCAGCCACCTCTAAACATCCACCATGTCTACTACCTGTTTAAGATTAGCTTTAGGTTTCCCTTTGTATGACATTTCCAACTATTTTACATATCCTTACAGTTTCATGAATCACTTACATTCATGAAACGGCAAAACACAAAGTAAGACAGATTGCTACCTCAAGGTTTGGGGAGAGACCCCGCCCTAGTCTAAAAAGGTTGGGTATCTTCGGATTTTGTTCACAAGAAAAAAAAAAAAAAAAAAGTATGTGGGGTGTGAGAGAAACAGGTAAACTGGCGCACCAGCCACAGAGCTTTTGATTTACATTTTAACTCTCACTTACAATCATGAGCTCTGGGTGGTCACTGAAAAAATAATGTTAGGAAAGAAGCAAGAAAAATGAGTTTAGGCTTGGCGAAAAGACTGGCTGAGGAGCTTGGACATCCAGAAGGAGCCCAGAGTACTCCCAATGCTTAAGGCAGGTGAGGTGTTTTGGGTATTTGATCAAGGTGCCTTGAGGCTTAACTTAGAGGTTTTCCAGGGACACCCAAGTAGGAGGAGACCACAGGGTATATCTAGAATTCACTAGCTTGGGTCTATCTTGGGATTTTCCAAAAGGAAACCTGCTCTGTGACTAGACTTTAGATAAGTGGGGGG